>NW_026290913.1:187500-460000 GCF_023373465.1 Oncorhynchus keta
CACACACACACACACTACTACTACTCTTGTCTTCTCTCTTAGCAGTACCCTACCTCTCTGGCTCTTCTGTAGCCAAACTCTCTTATTACATCACAGTAATAAATCTAGATTTCTCGCATTGATCACGAAAGGACCTTCTGCAAATAACATTTCTAATTTAAAGGCTAATGCACAAAAAGCTTAAAAATCAATTTTTATCCCACTAAAGCGAGAAAGCAGGCAAAAATCAAAGGCAATATATACATTTTCCAGAGGAGTCATTACTTTGTGGTACTCTGTTCTACAGAACTGAGCTGGGCAGGACATAAAACATATAGTTTTGGGGTGGATTGGGATGAGACGGTGTAAAAGTTGAGATGTGTGTTATGTTAGGACTATTAGATTTATCATAGTGCTGCCATTAGGGACAGGGCTGATGGGAAAAAGAACATCACCTTAAAGAGATTAGAGGTGGATGGACACATTATGGAGTGAGGTCATACTGTACCTCCCCAAAACTATTACTAACAAACCTCTCACACACGTCTGTCTGTCTCAGGTCATCCCCAAAACTATTAGTAACAACCCTACTGTACACACACAAGTGGTTTATTCTAAAACAGACAGACATATGGACAGACAGAAGGACAGACGGTGGACACATCGACAGACAGGTATGCAGGCAGACAGAAAGATGGACAGACAAGGGGTGCATTCCTAGAGGCAGATGCAAGTTGAAATCCAGCGACAGAAAGTTATTTTTAAGATTTTTGCTTTAAGCCTGTCCCAAACCTTAACCTTTTGGAGTTAATGCCTAACCTTAGGATTTCGGTGTTAATGCTTAAACTGAACCCTAACCTTACAATTTGGAGTTAATGCCTAACCTTAACATGAAACACTTTGAATTTTGACATTTGCAACAACTTCAAAGTGTGTCGTTTGAGAAACATGGATAAAAGTCTAATTCTGATGTGAGACTGTGAGAGCTGGTTCTTAGTTTTACAGAGGGGAAGAAATCCCAAGTAGTCCACCCCTCTCTCCTCCTCTCCTCTCCTCTTTCTCTCCCCCTCTCTCCTCCTCTCCTCCTCTCCTCTTTCTCTCCCCCTCTCTCCTCCTCTCCTCTCCTCTTTCTCTCCCCCTCTCTCCTCCTCTCCTCTCCTCTTTCTCTCCCCCTCTCTCCTCCTCTCCTCTCCTCTTTCTCTCCCCCTCTCTCCTCCTCTCCTCTCCTCTTTCTCTCGCCCTCTCTCTCTCCTCCTCTCCTCTCTCTCCCCTCTTTCCTCTCCCCCCTCTTTCTCCCCCTCTCTCCTCTCCTCTTTCTCTCCCCCTCTCTCCTCCTCTCCTCTCCTCTTTCTCTCCCCCTCTCTCCTCCTCTCCTCTTTCTCTCCCCCTCTCTCCTCCTCTCCTCTCCTCTTTCTCTCCCCCTCTCTCCTCCTCTCCTCTCCTCTTTCTCTCCCCCTCTCTCCTCCTCTCCTCTTTCTCTCCCCTCTCTCCTCCTCCCCTCCTCTTTCTCTCCCCCTCTCTCCTCCTCTCCTCTCCTCTTTCTCTCCCCCTCTCTCCTCCTCTCCTCTTTCTCTCCCCCTCTCTCCTCCTCTCCTCTCCTCTTTCTCTCCCCCTCTCTCCTCCTCTCCTCTCCTCTTTCTCTCCCCTCTCTCCTCCTCTCCTATCCTCTTTCTCTCCCCCTCTCTCCTCCTCTCCTCTCCTCTTTCTCTCCCCCTCTCTCCTCCTCTCCCCTCCTCTTTCTCTCCCCCTCTCTCCTCCTCTCCTCTTTCTCTCCCCCTCTCTCCTCCTCTCCTCTCCTCTTTCTCTCCCCCTCTCTCCTCCTCTCCTCTCCTCTTTCTCTCCCCCTCTCTCCTCCTCTCCTCTCCTCTTTCTCTCCCCCTCTCTCCTCCTCTCCTCTCCTCTCCTCTCCTCTCCTCTCCTCTCCTCTCCTCTTTCTCTCCCCCTCTCTCCTCCTCTCCTCTCCTCTCCTCTTTCTCTCCCCCTCTCTCCTCCTCTCCTCTCCTCTTTCTCTCCCCCTCTCTCCTCCTCTCCTCTCCTCTTTCTCTCCCTCTCTCTCCTCCTCTCCTCTTTCTCTCCCCCTCTCTCCTCCTCTCCTCTGCTCTTTCTCTCCCCCTCTCTCCTCCTCTCCTCTCCTCTTTCTCTCCCACCCTCTCCATTAGAGATGATCTTATTTCTACCAACCCAGAAATTCCCGCTAAACTCTCAGGTCCCATAATACAATAACCCTCACAGGGGTGGCCAGACAGGAGGGCCCCATCCTAACCCCTAGACACTTCTTCCTTAGCCGCTAGCCCCTACCACCTTAGGAACTTCTACCCTAGCCCCTAACCCTGACTGTAAACAGCCAATTCAATTAATTGTAAAATAACACAAGACGGTGCAGGGAGAGGGGAGAGAGAGTGTGTGTGTATGTGTGTGTGAGAGAAAGAGAGAGAGAGCGAAAGAGAGAGAGATATATCTCCCAATAAGTAAAGAAAAAAGAAAGAAAAAAAGAAAAGTAGAGGGGGATTTGAGTGATCTAGGTGGAAAAGGGAAAAACATTCCACACAGTTAGAAGAGGTGAGGACAGGACAGGAGAGAAGAGAATAGAAGAGGAGGTGAGGACAGGACAGGAGAGAAGAGAATAGAAGAGGAGGTGAGGACAGGACAGGAGAGAAGAGAAGAGAAGAGGAGGTGAGGACAGGACAGGACAGGACACAGAAGAGAATAGGAAGAGGAAGAGGAAGAGGACAGGACAGGACAGGACAGGAGAGAAGAGAAGAGGAGGTGAGGACAGGAGAGGACAGGACAAGACAAGACAGGACAGGACAGGACAGGACAGGAGAGGACAGGACAGGACAAGACAAGACAAGACAGGACAGGACAGGACAGGACAGGAGAGAATAGGAAGAGGAAGAGGAAGAGGACAGGACAGGACAGGAGAGAAGAGAAGAGAATAGGAAGAGGACAGGACAGGACAGGACAGGAGAGAAGAGAAGAGAAGAGAAGAGAAGAGAAGAGAATAGGAAGAGGAAGAGGACAGGACAGGAGAGAAGAGAAGAGAAGAGAATAGGAAGAGGAAGAGGACAGGACAGGAGAGAAGAGAAGAGAATAGGAAGAGGACAGGACAGGACAGGAGAGAAGAGAAGAGAAGAGAAGAGAAGAGAAGAGAAGAGAAGAGAAGAGAATAGGAAGAGGAAGAGGACAGGACAGGAGAGAAGAGAAGAGAAGAGAATAGGAAGAGGACAGGAGAGAAGAGAAGAGGAGGAGAGGAGAGGAAGAGGACAGGACAGGAGAGAAGAGAAGAGGAGGAGAGGAGAGGAAGAGGACAGGACAGAAGAGAAGAGGAGGAGAGGAGAGGAAGAGGACAGGACAGGAGAGAAGAAAAGAGGAGGAGAGGAGAGGAAGAGGACAGGACAGGACAGGACAGGACAGGAGAGAAGAGAAGAGAATAGGAAGAGGACAGGACAGGACAGGAGAGAAGAGAAGAGGAGAGGAAGAGGACAGGATAGGAGAGAAGAGAAGAGAAGATAAGATAAGAGAAGAGAAGAGAAGAGGAGGAGAGGAGAGGAAGAGGACAGGACAGGAGAGAAGAGAAGAGGAGAGGAGAGGAAGAGGACAGGACAGAAGAGAAGAGGAGGAGAGGAGAGGAAGAGGACAGGACAGGACAGGAGAGAAGAGAAGAGAAGAGAAGAGAAGAGAAGATAAGAGAAGAGAAGAGGAGGAGAGGAGAGGAAGAGGACAGGACAGGACAGGAGAGAAGAGAAGAGGAGAGGAGAGGAAGAGGACAGGACAGAAGAGAAGAGGAGGAGAGGAGAGGAAGAGGATAGGAGAGAAGAGAAGAGGAGAGGAGAGGAAGAGGAAGAGGACAGGACAGAAGAGAAGAGGAGGAGAGGAGAGGAAGAGGACAGGACAGGAGAGAAGAAAAGAGGAGGAGAGGAAGAGGACAGGATAGGAGAGAAGAGGAGAGGAGAGGAAGAGGACAGGATAGGAGAGAAGAGAAGAGAAGAGGAGGAGAGGAGAGGAAGAGGACAGGACAGGAGAGAAGAGAAGAGGAGAGGAGAGGAAGAGGACAGGACAGGACAGAAGAGAAGAGGAGGAGAGGAGAGGAAGAGGACAGGACAGGAGAGAAGAAAAGAGGAGGAGAGGAGAGGAAGAGGACAGGACAGGACAGGAGAGAAGAGAAGAGAATAGGAAGAGGACAGGACAGGACAGGAGAGAAGAGAAGAGGAGAGGAAGAGGACAGGATAGGAGAGAAGAGAAGAGAATAGAAGAGAAGAGGAGGAGAGGAGAGGAAGAGGACAGGACAGGACAGGAGAGAAGAGAAGAAAAGAGAATAGGAAGAGGACAGGACAGGAGAGAAGAGAAGAGAAGAGAATAGGAAGAGGACAGGACAGGAGAGAAGAGAAGAGAAGGAGAGGAGAGGAAGAGGACAGGACAGAAGAGAAGAGGAGGAGAGGAGAGGAAGAGGACAGGACAGGACAGGACAGGAGAGAAGAGAAGAGAAGAGAAGAGGAGGAGAGGAGAGGAAGAGGACAGGACAGAAGAGAAGAGGAGGAGAGGAGAGGAAGAGGACAGGAGAGAAGAGGAGAGAGGACAAGAGAGAAGGGAGAGGAGAGAATAGGCGATGAGAGGACACGAGATGAGAGGAGAAAAGAGGCGAGGAAGGGAGAGGAGAGAAGATGAGAGGAGAGGAAAGAAGGAGAGTCTCTCCCACCAGCACAGATCAATAAATCAATAGGAAATGTTGGTTGGCTAGAAAATGGAGAGAGAAACCAGTGATGGATGGAGAGAAGAGAGAGGGGGAGGGTGGAGAAAGAGGAGAAGGAGAGGGATGAAGAGAGGAGAGAAGAATAAAGAGAGAGTGCATGGATGAGAGAAAGGGTAAAAAATGTAAGGGAGAGGGGAGAAATCTGTGTGTGGGCTGGTGAAACATATGTGTGTAAAGTATACAGATCTCCAGTTAGAATGTAACCCTTGGAGAATGACTGACTGTCTAACAGTGTGACATAGAGTAAGTTAAGTGTGTGTGTGTTTCCTTATCTGGCATAGAAACGGAGATTTGGCCCATCTCCAATGCGGTACAGTATGTCTAATCTTTGTGCCTGACAAGACTTACACATCGTTAAAGTGGACCTTTAAATCTTCTTCTCATGAACCCTTTAACTGTTATGGGCGTGTGTGTCTGTCTGTGTGTGTCTTTGTGTCTCTGTGTGTGTGGACGTGTTTAACTATTCTTGTGGGGACCAGAAGAATAGTAAACAAACAAAAATGTGACAAACTGGGGACATTTTGTTAGTCCCCACGAGGTCAAATGCTATTTCTAGGGGGTTTAGAGTTGAGGTTAGAGTTAGTGTTAGGGTTAGAATTACATTAAGGGTTAGGAGCTAGGGTTAGGTTTAGGGTTAGGAGCTAGGGATTGTTTTATGGTTAAGGTTAGGGTTAGGGTTATAGTACAGGTTAGGGTTAGGTTTAGGGTTAGGTGTTAGGGAAAATAGGATTTTGAATTGGACTGAATTGATTTGATTAGAGATTATTTGATTTGATTTGACTGAATTGTGTGTCACCACAAGGTTAGCTGTACAAGACTGTGTGTATGTGTGTGTGTGTGTGTGTGTGTGTGTGTGAGAGAGAGTGGCTTGTGTGTGTGTGTGTGTGTGTGTGTGCATGTGTGTGTGTGTGTGTGTGTGTGTGTGTGTGTGTGAGAGAGTGTGGGTTGTGTGTGTGTGTGTGTGTGTGTGTGTGTGTGTGTGTGTGCATGTGTGTGTGTGTGTGTGTGTGTGTGTGTGTGTGTGTGTGTGTGTGTGTGTGTGTGTGTGTGTGTGTGTGTGTGCGTGCGTGCGTGCGTGCGTGCGTGCGTGCGTGCGTGCGTGCGTGCGTGTGTGTGTGTGTGTGTGTGTGTGTGTGTGTGTGTGTGTGTGTGTGTGTGTGTGTGTGTGTGTGTGTGTGTGTGTGTGTGTGTGTGTGTGTGTGTGTGTGTGTGTGTGTGTGAAAGTAAAGTGTCTGCTTATTGATCAGGATGATGTAGATGATGAGGGTATCAGTCAGAGAGAAGAATGAGCCCAGAGGATTTGACTTAATATACATTAATATGGTGAGATAATGACATGATCAAATATTTAGGAGAATATTAGCAGACTGGTACAGAGGTCAGGCTGAGAGTGTCTTAGGTGTGTGTGTGGTTGTGTCACTAACCCTAACTCACAAGCCTCTCTTTTACTGGCCCCTAGAGTTACAACACAGCATGCATGGTAAAAATACACACACCACTCACCCCACACACTTCACACACACCCTGTCTCTCACACAGACAAAAAAATCAGCGTTTAAGGGAGTGATCTTTCAGACAGGGCTTGACAAACACTCACACAGACACGCTGATCTAATGCTGTCATCCAGACTGTATGGCCAAAATAAAATAAATAATTATACAATTGTGTGTGTGTTTGAGCTGTGATTGTATGTTTCAGCTGTTTGTGTGTGTGTGTTTGAGCAGTGATTGTGTATGTTTGTGTGTTCCAACTGTTTGTGTGTGTGTGTGTGTGTGTGTTTGAGCAGTGATTGTGTATGTTTGTGTGTTGTGTGTGTTGTGTGTGTGTGTGTGTGTGTGTGTGTGTGTGTGTGTGTGTGTGTGTGTGTGTGTGTGTGTGTGTGTGTGTGTGTAAGCAGTGATTGTGTGTATTTGCGTGTTTCAGCTGTGTGTGTGTGTGTGTGTGTGTGTGTGCAGTGATTGTGTGTAATAGGGTCTGCAGTGTGAAGGGCTACCAAGTGCTGCTTTGCTTTAAGGGGTGAGTTCAGTCCTGGAGTGTCTGTGACCTCTTTAACTAAACCATGACACCTCTCCTGACAAACTCCTAGTCACTTCACACTCACTGAGGGAGGGGGGTTATTTAGACTTTGTCTATTTGTTTTAGTGTGTTTGGGTGTGACTAATTGCTATTAAAGTAATGTGAAAAGTGTGTGTGTTGTCTGTTTGTGTGTGTGTGTGTGATTGTTTGTGTGTTTTTGTGTGATTGTTTGTGTGTATGTGTGTGTCAGTGTAACTAATTCCTCTAACACGGTGTGAGATTGAGATCATCAGGGCCAGGAGGCGGAGCTGCAGCTTGTTAAACAGGTCAGAGGCCAACTAGTGTGAAAAGGCTTAGAAACACACACACACATACACACACACACACACTCGTACACACGCACACTCGTACACACGCACACTCATACACTCATACACACACACACACACACACACACACACACACACACACACACACACACACACACACACACACACACACACACACACACACACACACACACACACACACACACACACACACACACACACACACACACACACACGTTTCAAGTAGGATTAAACATGAAAATTTGATCAATCAGTTTAAATCTGGAGCTCTGCTGGCAACCACATGGTAGGGGATGGGTGTTTGTACAGTATCCATCTATCCATCTCTCTCTCCTCCCTTCATCTCTACACAGAGAGGAAGAAGGGATGAGTTTGAATCAGCTAAAAGTTTAAAAGCTTTGTTCTAAAGCGGAAATGCAATCGTTCCTCTCCTTCATTACCCCTCATCTGTCTTCCCTCCATCCCTCTACTTCATCCGTCTGGACAGAGAAGACATGGGCTGTGTACCAAATGGCACCCTATTCCCTATGAAGTGCACTACTTTGACAAGGACCCATAGGGCTCTGGTCAAAAGTAGTGCACTGTAAAAGGATTAGGGTGCAATTTGGGATGAAGGCATGACTCAGCAGAAAGCGAGGCTTCTGTGTTTTTAGCTAAGAGCATCAGAGGAATGAATAAAGTATAACAAACGTCTATACAAGTAGTAAGCTGAAATATATACACTGAGTGTACGAAACATTAGGAACACCTGCTCTTTCCATGAGATAGACTGACCAGGTGAATCCAGGTGAAAGCTATGATCCCTTATTGATGTCACTTGTTAAATCCACTTCAATCAGTGTAGATGAAGGGGAGGAGACAGGTTAAAGACAGATTTATAAGCCTTGAGACATTTGAGACATGGATTGTATATGTGTGCCATTTAGAGGGTGAGTGGGCAATACATTTTTTTAAGTGCTTTTGAACTGCGTATGGTAGCAGGTGCCAGGCACACCGGTTTGTGTCAAGAACTGCAATGCTGCTGGGTTTATCACACTCAACAGTTTCCCATATGTATCGAGAATGGTCCACCACCCAAAAGGACATCCAGCCAACTTGACACAACTCAAAGTATTGGAGTCAATATCGGCCAACATTCCTGTGGACACCTTGGACACTTTTGACACCTTGCTGTTCTGAGTACAAGGAGTACAAGCTGAAATATATACTGAAATGAAAGATCCCAGAAATGTTCCATATGCACAAAAATATTATTTTGCTCCAATTTTGTGCACAGATTTGTTTACTTCCTTGTTAGTGAGCGTTTCTCCTTTGCCACCTGACAGGTGTGACATATCAAGAAGCTGATTAAACAGCATGATCATTACAGAGGTGCACTGTGGACAATAAAAGGCCACTCTAAAATGTGCAGTTTTGTCACACAACACAATGCCACAAATGCCTCAAGTTTTGAGGGAACATGCAATTGGCCTGCTGACTGCAGGAATGTCCTCCAGAGCGGTTGTTGAATGTTCATTTCTCTACCATAAGGTGCATCCAACGTAATTCAGAGAATTTTGCAGTACGTCCAACCAGCCTTACATCCGCAGACCACGTGTAACCATGCCAGCCCAGGACCAGCACATCTGGCTTCTTCACCTGCGGGATCGCCTGAGAACAGCCACCCGGACAGCTGATGAAACTGAGGAGTATTTCGGTCTGTAATGAAGCCCTGTTGTGGGGAAAAACATATTCTGATTGGCTGGGCCTGCCTCCCCAGTCGGTGGATATGGCTCCCAAATGGGTGGGCCTATGCCCTCCCAGGCCCACCCAAGGCTGCACCCCTGCCCAGTCATGTGAAATCCATAGAAAAGGGCATAATGAATTTATTTCAATTGACTGATTTCCTTATATGAACTGTAACTGTTGCATGGTGCATTTATATTTTTGTTCAGTATATTTATTCAGTAGTAAACTGAAATATATTTAGACAGTAGTAAACTGAAATATATTTATACAGTAGTAAAGTCGAATATATTTATACAGTAGTAAGCTGAAATATTTTTATACAGTAGTAAAGTCGAATATATTTATACAGTAGTAAATTGCAATATATTTATACAGTAGTAAGCTGAAATATTTTTATACAGTAGTAAAGTCGAATATATTTATACAGTAGCAAGCTGAAATATATTTATATAGTAGTAAACAAATATTTAAATGCCATACAGTTAAGTTATACTTCTAATATGTAATTCAGGCCTCCAACTATTTATTAATGATTAAAATGATGTGGTTTTAAAACAATTCTATGCACTTTAAAATAGTTCTATCACTGTTCCCTCTCCCCTCCCCTCCCCATTCCTGTCCTCTCTGGTTGCGCTCTGGTCAGATTCCTGCATATCACAACTCTAATGTACCCCTTCGCCATCCATTGTTATCATCACCACCATCATCATCTTCCTCACTCAGAGAGTGATGTGTAAGTGTGTGTTTCTCTCAGTAAAATGTCTGAGTGTGTCTGTGTGTGTGTCTGTATGAGTGTGTCAGTAATGATGCCATTTTCTTAAAGGGGAGGAGAAGAATCTGTCACTGTGGTAATAAGGATATTAATATCAGTTAGACTGCAGTGAAGCACTCCGCTTTCCTCTCCTTACCTCTCACTCCCAGCGCCAGATGTGTGTGTGATTATGTGTGTGTGTGTGTGTTGAGGGGAGGGAAAGAAAAAAGAGGGTAAATTGAAAGGAGATGATGAAGGATGCGTCTGTGACATACATTAGTGAATTCCTTTCTCCTCTGTTACAATCAGGCTCACTGTGTCTGTGTGTCTGTATGTTCATGTGTAAGAGTGTGTGTCTGTCTGTGAGTGTGTGTGACTGTGTGTGTGTGTATGGGAAAGCAAGGTGTGTTTGTATGGTAAGTTGAAGGCAAGGCCAGCAGTTAAGTATATAGAGAAACAATGCATTTCTAAGAAATTCTCTAGGAATAAAGCACACATACGAACCCCCACCAGTGTGTAGCCCGCCACCACACAACGTAATCCTCTGCAGTTTCTGCTGGGTTGTGCTGGGATTGTATGGGGTGTATTTGTGTGTGTGTGTGTGTGTGTGTGTGTGTGTGTGTGTGTGTGTGTGTGTGTGTGTGTGTGTGTGTGTGTGTAAGGGGTGGGGGATGGTGGGGAGGTAGAGAGAGCAGTGCCAAGACCAGCTGAGACAGATCAATAATTGTCTCCTCCATTTAAAGAACAGAACCCTGAATTCTGACTCTCCTCTCTTTTCTGCTCTCAGCCTCCCTGCATTAGGTGTTCACACTGCAGTCAGCCCCACATCAACACACACACACACACACACACACACACACACACACACACACACACACACACACACACACACACACACACACACACACACACACACACACACACACACACACACACACACACACACACACACACACACACACACACAGGAGCAGGAGAGAACTGTGTGTGTCTGTGAGAGAGCAGGAGAGAACTGTGTGTGTCTGTGAGAGAGCAGGAGAGAACTGTGTGTGTCTGTGAGAGAGCAGGAGAGAACTGTGTGTGTCTGTGAGAAAGCAGGAGAGAACTGTGTGTGTCTGTGAGAAAGCAGGAGAGAACTGTGTGTGTCTGTGAAAGAGCAGGAGAGAACTGTGTGTGTCTGTGAGAGAGCAGGAGAGAACTGTGTGTGTCTGTGAGAGAGCAGGAGAGAACTGTGTGTGTCTGTGAGAAAGCAGGAGAGAACTGTGTGTCTGTGAAAGAGCAGGAGAGAACTGTGTGTGTCTGTGAGAGAGCAGGAGAGAACTGTGTGTGTCTGGAGGTCTGAAGGGTCTTGGGGAGGGAACTGGAGTAGTGTGTTTACCTGAGTGAGCAGGAGTAGAGCTCCCTCTAGCTTTACTGAGGTGTAACAGCAGGTTAGAGTGATAATTGGTCCTTCTGTGGCACAGTTGGTAGAGCATGGCGCTTGTAACGCCAGGGTAGTGGGTTCGATTCCCGGGACCACCCATACGTAGAATGTATGCACACATGACTGTAAGTCGCTTTGGATAAAAGCGTCTGCTAAATGGCATATATATATAATTCATACACCCTATCAGGCGGATTCAGGAGGAGGTCACTCTAGAGGTCAAAGGCATTCAGAGTCAGGGTCAACCCCCCATCCTACCACCTCCCAGCCTCTTACCAGGCCCCCATACACCCCATCCCTCAATCTCATCTAAAACAATATGCACGAACCACAGGGCAGGTTGCTTAGGATTCAAGCCTGTCAAACAGCACAGGTTTGCAATATTCGAGAGAACAGCAGCATCTCCCAGTGTGTGTGTGTTTATATAGCCAGCTGATATTCTGCAAGTCTGTGTGTGTACATGCGGAATGCGAATGTGTGTGTGTTTTGTCAGGCTCTGGGGCTCGGAGGCTGTCTCTCTGCCCTGCTGTCGCTGCGGGGCTTTATTCCTGACCCCTGACCTTTAGGGAATTGACTCTTCAATGGCCAGCAGGGTCACTGACCTCTATCCCCGAGAGGTCAAACAGTCAAAACCATCCAATCAGCTTCTCTCTGCCTCTACAGTATGTGGTACCAGTAAAACATGATATCCCCCTCTCTGATTTTACATAGATGACTATGTAGTACCATTATAACATGATATCTACCTCTGTTTTTATATAGATGACTATGTAGTACCATTATAACATGATATCTACCTCTCTGTTTTTATATAGATGACTATGTAGTACCATTATAACATGATATCTACCTCTATTTTTATATAGATGACTATGTGGTACCATTATAACATGATATCTACCTCTGTTTTTATATAGATGACTATGTGGTACCATTATAACATGATATCTACCTCTGTTTTTATATAGATGACTATGTGGTACCATTATAACATGATATCTACCTCTGTTATTATATAGATGACTATGTAGTACCATTATAACATGATATCTACCTCTGTTTTTATATAGATGACTATGTAGTACCATTATAACATGATATCTACCTCTGTTTTTATATAGATGACTATGTAGTACCATTATAACATGATATCTACCTCTGTTTTTATATAGATGACTATGTAGTACCATTATAACATGATATCCCCCTCTCTGATTTTACATAGATGACTATGTAGTACCATTATAACATGATATCTACCTCTGTTTTTATATAGATGACTATGTGGTACCATTATAACATGATATCTACCTCTGTTTTTATATAGATGACTATGTAGTACCATTATAACATGATATCTAACTCTGTTTTTATATAGATGACTATGTAGTACCATTATAACATGATATCTACCTCTCTGTTTTTATATAGATGACTATGTAGTACCATTATAACATGATATCTACCTCTGTTTTTATATAGATGACTATGTAGTACCATTATAACATGATATCTACCTCTGTTTTTATATAGATGACTATGTAGTACCATTATAACATGATATCTACCTCTGTTTTTATATAGATGACTATGTGGTACCATTATAACATGATATCTACCTCTGTTATTATATAGATGACTATGTAGTACCATTATAACATGATATCTACCTCTCTGTTTTTATATAGATGACTATGTGGTACCATTATAACATGATATCTACCTCTCTGTTATTATATAGATGACTATGTAGTACCATTATAACATGATATCTACCTCTATTTTTATATAGATGACTATGTGGTACCATTATAACATGATATCTACCTCTGTTTTTATATAGATGACTATGTAGTACCATTGTAACATGATATCTACCTCTGTTTTTATATAGATGACTATGTGGTACCATTATAACATGATATCTACCTCTGTTATTATATAGATGACTATGTAGTACCATTATAACATGATATCTACCTCTGTTTTTATATAGATGACTATGTGGTACCATTATAACATGATATCTACCTCTCTGTTTTTATATAGATGACTATGTAGTACCATTATAACATGATATCTACCTCTCTGTTTTTATATAGATGACTATGTAGTACCATTATAACATGATATCTACATCTCTGTTTTTATATAGATGACTATGTAGTACCATTATAACATGATATCTACCTCTGTTTTTATATAGATGACTATGTTGTACCATTATAACATGATATCTACCTCTGTTATTATATAGATGACTATGTAGTACCATTATAACATGATATCTACCTCTCTGTTTTTATATAGATGACTATGTGGTACCATTATAACATGATATCTACCTCTCTGTTTTTATATAGATGACTATGTAGTACCATTATAACATGATATCTACCTCTCTGTTTTTATATAGATGACTATGTGGTACCATTATAACATGATATCTACCTCTGTTATTATATAGATGACTATGTAGTACCATTATAACATGATATCTACCTCTCTGTTTTTATATAGATGACTATGTGGTACCAATATAACATGATATCTACCTCTGTTTTTATATAGATGACTAATTAGTACCATTATAACATGATATCTACCTCTGTATTTATATAGATGACTATGTAGTACCATTATAACATGATATCTACCTCTCTGTTTTTATATAGATGACTATGTGGTACCATTATAACATGATATCTACCTCTCTGTTTTTATATAGATGACTATGTAGTACCATTATAACATGATATCTACCTCTCTGTTTTTATATAGATGACTATGTAGTACCATTATAACATGATATCTACCTCTCTGTTTTTATATAGATGACTATGTAGTACCATTGTAACATGATATCTACCTCTGTTTTTATATAGATGACTATGTGGTACCATTATAACATGATATCTACCTCTGTTATTATATAGATGACTATGTAGTACCATTATAACATGATATCTACCTCTATTTTTATATAGATGACTATGTGGTACCATTATAACATGATATCTACCTCTGTTTTTATATAGATGACTATGTAGTACCATTATAACATGATATCTACCTCTGTTTTTATATAGATGACTATGTAGTACCATTATAACATGATATCTACCTCTGTTTTTATATAGATGACTATGTAGTACCATTATAACATGATATCTACCTCTCTGTTTTTATATAGATGACTATGTGGTACCATTATAACATGATATCTACCTCTCTGTTTTTATATAGATGACTATGTAGTACCATTATAACATGATATCTACCTCTCTGTTTTTATATAGATGACTATGTAGTACCATTATAACATGATATCTACCTCTGTTTTTATATAGATGACTATGTGGTACCATTATAACATGATATCTACCTCTGTTTTTATATAGATGACTATTTAGTACCATTATAACATGATATCTACCTCTGTTTTTATATAGATGACTATGTAGTACCATTATAACATGATATCTACCTCTGTTTTTATATAGATGACTATGTGGTACCATTATAACATGATATCTACCTCTGTTATTATATAGATGACTATGTAGTACCATTATAACATGATATCTACCTCTATTTTTATATAGATGACTATGTGGTACCATTATAACATGATATCTACCTCTGTTTTTATATAGATGACTATGTGGTACCAGTATAACATGATATCTACCTCTGTTTTTATATAGATGACTATGTAGTACCATTATAACATGATATCTACCTCTGTTTTTATATAGATGACTATGTGGTACCATTATAACATGATATCTACCTCTGTTTTTATATAGATGACTATGTAGTACCATTATAACATGATATCTACCTCTCTGTTTTTATATAGATGACTATGTAGTACCATTATAACATGATATCTACCTCTGTTTTTATATAGATGACTATGTGGTACCATTATAACATGATATCTACCTCTGTTTTTATATAGATGACTATGTAGTACCATTATAACATGATATCTACCTCTGTTTTTATATAGATGACTATGTAGTACCATTATAACATGATATCTACCTCTCTGTTTTTATATAGATGACTATGTAGTACCATTATAACATGATATCTACCTCTCTGTTTTTATATAGATGACTATGTAGTACCATTATAACATGATATCTACCTCTCTGTTTTTATATAGATGACTATGTAGTACCATTATAACATGATATCTACCTCTGTTTTTATATAGATGACTATGTGGTACCATTATAACATGATATCTACCTCTGTTATTATATAGATGACTATGTAGTACCATTATAACATGATATCTACCTCTCTGTTTTTATATAGATGACTATGTAGTACCATTATAACATGATATCTACCTCTGTTTTTATATAGATGACTATGTAGTACCATTATAACATGATATCTACCTCTGTTTTTATATAGATGACTATGTAGTACCATTATAACATGATATCTACCTCTGTTATTATATAGATGACTATGTAGTACCATTATAACATGATATCTACCTCTCTGTTTTTATATAGATGACTATGTGGTACCATTATAACATGATATCTAACTCTGTTTTTATATAGATGACTATGTGGTACCATTATAACATGATATCTACCTCTGTTATTATATAGATGACTATGTAGTACCATTATAACATGATATCTACCTCTCTGTTTTTATATAGATGACTATGTGGTACCATTATAACATGATATCTACCTCTCTGTTTTTATATTGATGACTATGTAGTACCATTATAACATGATATCTACCTCTGTTTTTATATAGATGACTATGTAGTACCATTATAACATGATATCTACCTCTGTTTTTATATAGATGACTATGTAGTACCATTATAACAGGATATCTACCTCTGTTTTTATATAGATGACTATGTGGTACCATTATAACATGATATCTACCTCTGTTATTATATAGATGACTATGTAGTACCATTATAACATGATATCTACCTCTATTTTTATATAGATGACTATGTGGTACCATTATAACATGATATCTACCTCTGTTTTTATATAGATGACTATGTGGTACCATTATAACATGATATCTACCTCTGTTATTATATAGATGACTATGTAGTACCATTATAACATGATATCTACCTCTGTTTTTATATAGATGACTATGTGGTACCATTATAACATGATATCTACCTCTGTTTTTATATAGATGACTATGTAGTACCATTATAACATGATATCTACCTCTGTTATTATATAGATGACTATGTAGTACCATTATAACATGATATCTACCTCTCTGTTTTTATATAGATGACTATGTGGTACCATTATAACATGATATCTAACTCTGTTTTTATATAGATGACTATGTGGTACCATTATAACATGATATCTACCTCTGTTTTTATATAGATGACTATGTAGTACCATTATAACATGATATCTACCTCTCTGTTTTTATATAGATGACTATGTAGTACCATTGTAACATGATATCTTCCTCTGTTTTTATATAGATGACTATGTGGTACCATTATAACATGATATCTACCTCTGTTTTTATATAGATGACTATTTAGTACCATTATAACATGATATCTACCTCTGTTTTTATATAGATGACTATGTAGTACCATTATAACAGGATATCTACCTCTGTTTTTATATAGATGACTATGTGGTACCATTATAACATGATATCTACCTCTGTTTTTATATAGATGACTATGTAGTACCATTATAACATGATATCTACCTCTGTTTTTATATAGATGACTATGTAGTACCATTATAACATGATATCTACCTCTGTTTTTATATAGATGACTATGTGGTACCATTATAACATGATATCTACCTCTGTTTTTATATAGATGACTATGTAGTACCATTATAACATGATATCTACCTCTGTTTTTATATAGATGACTATGTGGTACCATTATAACATGATATCTACCTCTGTTTTTATATAGATGACTATGTAGTACCATTATAACATGATATCTACCTCTGTTTTTATATAGATGACTATGTAGTACCATTATAACATGATATCTACCTCTGTTTTTATATAGATGACTATGTGGTACCATTATAACATGATATCTACCTCTGTTTTTATATAGATGACTATGTAGTACCATTATAACATGATATCTACCTCTGTTTTTATATAGATGACTATGTAGTACCATTATAACATGATATCTACCTCTCTGTTTTTATATAGATGACTATGTAGTACCATTATAACATGATATCTACCTCTCTGTTTTTATATAGATGACTATGTAGTACCATTATAACATGATATCTACCTCTGTTTTTATATAGATGACTATGTAGTACCATTATAACATGATATCTACCTCTGTTTTTATATAGATGACTATGTGGTACCATTATAACATGATATCTACCTCTGTTTTTATATAGATGACTATGTAGTACCATTATAACATGATATCTACCTCTCTGTTTTTATATAGATGACTATGTAGTACCATTATAACATGATATCTACCTCTGTTTTTATATAGATGACTATGTAGTACCATTATAACATGATATCTACCTCTGTTTTTATATAGATGACTATGTAGTACCATTATAACATGATATCTACCTCTCTGTTTTTATATAGATGACTATGTAGTACCATTATAACATGATATCTACCTCTCTGTTTTTATATAGATGACTATGTGGTACCATTATAACATGATATCTACCTCTGTTTTTATATAGATGACTATGTGGTACCATTATAACATGATATCTACCTCTGTTCTTATATAGATGACTATGTAGTACCATTATAACATGATATCTACCTCTCTGTTTTTATATAGATGACTATGTGGTACCATTATAACATGATATCTACCTCTGTTTTTATATAGATGACTATGTAGTACCATTATAACATGATATCTACCTCTGTTTTTATATAGATGACTATGTAGTACCATTATAACATGATATCTACCTCTCTGTTATTATATAGATGACTATGTAGTACCATTATAACATGATATCTACCTCTCTGTTTTTATATAGATGACTATGTGGTACCATTATAACATGATATCTACCTCTCTGTTTTTATATAGATGACTATGTAGTACCATTATAACATGATATCTACCTCTGTTTTTATATAGATGACTATGTAGTACCATTATAACATGATATCTACCTCTGTTTTTATATAGATGACTATGTGGTACCATTATAACATGATATCTACCTCTGTTTTTATATAGATGACTATGTAGTACCATTATAACATGATATCTACCTCTGTTTTTATATAGATGACTATGTAGTACCATTATAACATGATATCTACCTCTGTTCTTATATAGATGACTATGTAGTACCATTATAACATGATATCTACCTCTCTGTTTTTATATAGATGACTATGTAGTACCATTATAACATGATATCTACCTCTGTTTTTATATAGATTACTATGTAGTACCATTATAACATGATATCTACTCTCTGTTTTTATATAGATGACTATGTGGTACCATTATAACATGATATCTACCTCTGTTTTTATATAGATGACTATTTAGTACCATTATAACATGATATCTACCTCTGTATTTATATAGATGACTATGTAGTACCATTATAACATGATATCTACCTCTGTTTTTATATAGATTACTATTTAGTACCATTATAACATGATATCTACCTCTCTGTTTTTATATAGATGACTATGTGGTACCATTATAACATGATATCTACCTCTGTTTTTATATAGATTACTATTTAGTACCATTATAACATGATATCTACCTCTCTGTTTTTATATAGATGACTATGTGGTACCATTATAACATGATATCTACCTCTGTTTTTATATAGATTACTATTTAGTACCATTATAACATGATATCTACCTCTCTGTTTTTATATAGATGACTATGTAGTACCATTATAACATGATATCTACCTCTGTTTTTATATAGATGACTATGTAGTACCATTATAACATGATATCTACCTCTCTGTTATTATATAGATGACTATGTAGTACCATTATAACATGATATCTACCTCTCTGTTTTTATATAGATGACTATGTGGTACCATTATAACATGATATCTACCTCTCTGTTTTTATATAGATGACTATGTAGTACCATTATAACATGATATCTACCTCTGTTTTTATATAGATGACTATGTGGTACCATTATAACATGATATCTACCTCTGTTATTATATAGATGACTATGTAGTACCATTATAACATGATATCTACCTCTCTGTTTTTATATAGATGACTATGTGGTACCATTATAACATGATATCTACCTCTGTTTTTATATAGATGACTATTTAGTACCATTATAACATTATATCTACCTCTGTATTTATATAGATGACTATGTAGTACCATTATAACATGATATCTACCTCTGTTCTTATATAGATGACTATGTAGTACCATTATAACATGATATCTACCTCTCTGTTTTTATATAGATGACTATGTAGTACCATTATAACATGATATCTACCTCTGTTTTTATATAGATGACTATGTAGTACCATTATAACATGATATCTACCTCTGTTCTTATATAGATGACTATGTAGTACCATTATAACATGATATCTACCTCTGTTTTTATATAGATGACTATGTGGTACCATTATAACATGATATCTACCTCTGTTTTTATATAGATGACTATGTGGTACCATTATAACATGATATCTACCTCTGTTTTTATATTGATGACTATGTGGTACCATTATAACATGATATCTACCTCTGTTCTTATATAGATGACTATGTAGTACCATTATAACATGATATCTACCTCTCTGTTTTTATATAGATGACTATGTGGTACCATTATAACATGATATCTACCTCTGTTCTTATATAGATGACTATGTAGTACCATTATAACATGATATCTACCTCTCTGTTTTTATATAGATGACTATGTGGTACCATTATAACATGATATCTACTCTCTGTTTTTATATAGATGACTATGTAGTACCATTATAACATGATATCTACCTCTGTTTTTATATAGATGACTATGTAGTACCATTATAACATGATATCTACCTCTGTTTTATATAGATGACTATGTAGTACCATTATAACATGATATCTACCTCTCTGTTTTTATATAGATGACTATGTGGTACCATTATAACATGATATCTACCTCTGTTTTTATATAGATGACTATGTAGTACCATTATAACATGATATCTACCTCTGTTTTTATATAGATGACTATGTGGTACCATTATAACATGATATCTACCTCTGTTTTTATATAGATGACTATGTAGTACCATTATAACATGATATCTACCTCTCTGTTTTTATATAGATGACTATGTGGTACCATTATAACATGATATCTACCTCTGTTTTTATATAGATGACTATTTAGTACCATTATAACATTATATCTACCTCTGTATTTATATAGATGACTATGTAGTACCATTATAACATGATATCTACCTCTGTTTTTATATAGATGACTATGTGGTACCATTATAACATGATATCTACCTGTGTTTTTATATAGATGACTATGTAGTACCATTATAACATGATATCTACCTCTGTTTTTATATAGATGACTATGTAGTACCATTATAACATGATATCTACCTCTGTTTTTATATAGATGACTATGTGGTACCATTATAACATGATATCTACCTCTGTTTTTATATAGATGACTATGTAGTACCATTATAACATGATATCTACCTCTGTTTTTATATAGATGACTATGTGGTACCATTATAACATGATATCTACCTCTGTTATTATATAGATGACTATGTAGTACCATTATAACATGATATCTACCTCTCTGTTTTTATATAGATGACTATGTGGTACCATTATAACATGATATCTACCTCTGTTTTTATATAGATGACTATTTAGTACCATTATAACATTATATCTACCTCTGTATTTATATAGATGACTATGTAGTACCATTATAACATGATATCTACCTCTGTTTTTATATAGATGACTATGTGGTACCATTATAACATGATATCTACCTCTCTGTTTTTATATAGATGACTATGTAGTACCATTATAACATGATATCTACCTCTGTTTTTATATAGATGACTATGTAGTACCATTATAACATGATATCTACCTCTGTTTTTATATAGATGACTATGTAGTACCATTATAACATGATATCTACCTCTGTTTTTATATAGATGACTATGTGGTACCATTATAACATGATATCTACCTCTCTGTTTTTATATAGATGACTATGTAGTACCATTATAACATGATATCTACCTCTGTTTTTATATAGATGACTATGTAGTACCATTATAACATGATATCTACCTCTGTATTTATATAGATGACTATGTAGTACCATTATAACATGATATCTACCTCTGTTTTTATATAGATGACTATGTAGTACCATTATAACATGATATCTACCTCTCTGTTTTTATATAGATGACTATGTGGTACCATTATAACATGATATCTACCTCTGTTTTTATATAGATTACTATTTAGTACCATTATAACATGATATCTACCTCTCTGTTTTTATATAGATGACTATGTGGTACCATTATAACATGATATCTACCTCTGTTTTTATATAGATTACTATTTAGTACCATTATAACATGATATCTACCTCTCTGTTTTTATATAGATGACTATGTGGTACCATTATAACATGATATCTACCTCTGTTTTTATATAGATTACTATTTAGTACCATTATAACATGATATCTACCTCTCTGTTTTTATATAGATGACTATGTAGTACCATTATAACATGATATCTACCTCTGTTTTTATATAGATGACTATGTAGTACCATTATAACATGATATCTACCTCTCTGTTTTATATAGATGACTATGTAGTACCATTATAACATGATATCTACCTCTCTGTTTTATATAGATGACTATGTGGTACCATTATAACATGATATCTACCTCTCTGTTTTTATATAGATGACTATGTAGTACCATTATAACATGATATCTACCTCTGTTTTTATATAGATGACTATGTGGTACCATTATAACATGATATCTACCTCTGTTATTATATAGATGACTATGTAGTACCATTATAACATGATATCTACCTCTCTGTTTTTATATAGATGACTATGTGGTACCATTATAACATGATATCTACCTCTGTTTTTATATAGATGACTATTTAGTACCATTATAACATGATATCTACCTCTGTATTTATATAGATGACTATGTAGTACCATTATAACATGATATCTACCTCTGTTTTTATATAGATTACTATTTAGTACCATTATAACATGATATCTACCTCTGTTTTTATATAGATGACTATGTAGTACCATTATAACATGATATCTACCTCTGTTTTTATATAGATGACTATGTAGTACCATTATAACATGATATCTACCTCTGTTTTTATATAGATGACTATGTAGTACCATTATAACATGATATCTACCTCTCTGTTTTTATATAGATGACTATGTGGTACCATTATAACATGATATCTACCTCTCTGTTTTTATATAGATGACTATGTAGTACCATTATAACATGATATCTACCTCTGTTTTTATATAGATGACTATGTGGTACCATTATAACATGATATCTACCTCTGTTATTATATAGATGACTATGTAGTACCATTATAACATGATATCTACCTCTCTGTTTTTATATAGATGACTATGTGGTACCATTATAACATGATATCTACCTCTGTTTTTATATAGATGACTATTTAGTACCATTATAACATTATATCTACCTCTGTATTTATATAGATGACTATGTAGTACCATTATAACATGATATCTACCTCTGTTTTTATATAGATGACTATGTGGTACCATTATAACATGATATCTACCTCTCTGTTTTTATATAGATGACTATGTAGTACCATTATAACATGATATCTACCTCTGTTTTTATATAGATGACTATGTAGTACCATTATAACATGATATCTACCTCTGTATTTATATAGATGACTATGTAGTACCATTATAACATGATATCTACCTCTGTTTTTATATAGATGACTATGTGGTACCATTATAACATGATATCTACCTCTCTGTTTTTATATAGATGACTATGTGGTACCATTATAACATGATATCTACCTCTGTTTTTATATAGATGACTATGTGGTACCATTATAACATGATATCTACCTCTGTTTTTATATAGATGACTATGTAGTACCATTATAACATGATATCTACCTCTGTTTTTATATAGATGACTATGTGGTACCATTATAACATGATATCTACCTCTGTTTTTATATAGATGACTATGTAGTACCATTATAACATGATATCTACCTCTCTG
This sequence comes from Oncorhynchus keta, assembly GCF_023373465.1. NCBI lineage: Eukaryota > Metazoa > Chordata > Actinopteri > Salmoniformes > Salmonidae > Oncorhynchus > Oncorhynchus keta. The sequence goes on from NW_026290913.1 coordinate 210,911, forward strand.
TTTTTATATAGATGACTATGTGGTACCATTATAACATGATATCTACCTCTCTGTTTTTATATAGATGACTATGTAGTACCATTATAACATGATATCTACCTCTGTTTTTATATAGATGACTATGTAGTACCATTATAACATGATATCTACCCTCTGTTATTATATAGATGACTATGTAGTACCATTATAACATGATATCTACCTCTCTGTTTTTATATAGATGACTATGTGGTACCATTATAACATGATATCTACCTCTCTGTTTTTATATAGATGACTATGTAGTACCATTATAACATGATATCTACCTCTGTTTTTATATAGATGACTATGTGGTACCATTATAACATGATATCTACCTCTGTTATTATATAGATGACTATGTAGTACCATTATAACATGATATCTACCTCTGTTTTTATATAGATGACTATGTGGTACCATTATAACATGATATCTACCTCTGTTTTTATATAGATGACTATGTAGTACCATTATAACATTATATCTACCTCTGTATTTATATAGATGACTATGTAGTACCATTATAACATGATATCTACCTCTGTTTTTATATAGATGACTATGTGGTACCATTATAACATGATATCTACCTCTCTGTTTTTATATAGATGACTATGTAGTACCATTATAACATGATATCTACCTCTGTTTTTATATAGATGACTATGTAGTACCATTATAACATGATATCTACCTCTGTATTTATATAGATGACTATGTAGTACCATTATAACATGATATCTACCTCTCTGTTTTTATATAGATGACTATGTGGTACCATTATAACATGATATCTACCTCTGTTTTTATATAGATGACTATGTAGTACCATTATAACATGATATCTACCTCTGTTATTATATAGATGACTATGTAGTACCATTATAACATGATATCTACCTCTCTGTTTTTATATAGATGACTATGTGGTACCATTATAACATGATATCTACCTCTGTTTTTATATAGATGACTATTTAGTACCATTATAACATTATATCTACCTCTGTATTTATATAGATGACTATGTAGTACCATTATAACATGATATCTACCTCTGTTTTTATATAGATGACTATGTGGTACCATTATAACATGATATCTACTCTCTGTTTTTATATAGATGACTATGTAGTACCATTATAACATGATATCTACCTCTGTTTTTATATAGATGACTATGTAGTACCATTATAACATGATATCTACCTCTGTATTTATATAGATGACTATGTAGTACCATTATAACATGATATCTACCTCTGTTTTTATATAGATGACTATGTGGTACCATTATAACATGATATCTACCTCTCTGTTTTTATATAGATGACTATGTAGTACCATTAGAACATGATATCTACCTCTGTTTTTATATAGATGACTATGGTACCATTATAACATGATATCTACCTCTGTTTTATATAGATGACTATGTAGTACCATTATAACATGATATCTACCTCTGTTTTTATATAGATGACTATGTAGTACCATTATAACATGATATCTACCTCTGTTTTTATATAGATGACTATGTAGTACCATTATAACATGATATCTACCTCTCTGTTTTTATATAGATGACTATGTAGTACCATTATAACATGATATCTACCTCTCTGTTTTTATATAGATGACTATGTAGTACCATTATAACATGATATCTACCTCTGTTTTTATATAGATGACTATGTGGTACCATTATAACATGATATCTACCTCTGTTATTATATAGATGACTATGTAGTACCATTATAACATGATATCTACCTCTCTGTTTTTATATAGATGACTATGTGGTACCATTATAACATGATATCTACCTCTCTGTTTTTATATAGATGACTATGTAGTACCATTATAACATGATATCTACCTCTGTTTTTATATAGATGACTATGTGGTACCATTATAACATGATATCTACCTCTGTTATTATATAGATGACTATGTAGTACCATTATAACATGATATCTACCTCTCTGTTTTTATATAGATGACTATGTGGTACCATTATAACATGATATCTACCTCTGTTTTTATATAGATGACTATTTAGTACCATTATAACATGATATCTACCTCTGTATTTATATAGATGACTATGTAGTACCATTATAACATGATATCTACCTCTGTTTTTATATAGATGACTATGTGGTACCATTATAACATGATATCTACCTCTCTGTTTTTATATAGATGACTATGTAGTACCATTATAACATGATATCTACCTCTGTTTTTATATAGATGACTATGTAGTACCATTATAACATGATATCTACCTCTGTTTTTATATAGATGACTATGTGGTACCATTATAACATGATATCTACCTCTGTTTTTATATAGATGACTATGTAGTACCATTATAACATGATATCTACCTCTCTGTTTTTATATAGATGACTATGTAGTACCATTATAACATGATATCTACCTCTGTTTTTATATAGATGACTATGTAGTACCATTATAACATGATATCTACCTCTGTTTTTATATAGATGACTATGTAGTACCATTATAACATGATATCTACCTCTGTTTTTATATAGATGACTATGTGGTACCATTATAACATGATATCTACCTCTGTTATTATATAGATGACTATGTAGTACCATTATAACATGATATCTACCTCTCTGTTTTTATATAGATGACTATGTGGTACCATTATAACATGATATCTACCTCTGTTTTTATATAGATGACTATGTAGTACCATTATAACATGATATCTACCTCTGTTTTTATATAGATGACTATGTGGTACCATTATAACATGATATCTACCTCTGTTATTATATAGATGACTATGTAGTACCATTATAACATGATATCTACCTCTCTGTTTTTATATAGATGACTATGTGGTACCATTATAACATGATATCTACCTCTGTTTTTATATAGATGACTATTTAGTACCATTATAACATGATATCTACCTCTGTATTTATATAGATGACTATGTAGTACCATTATAACATGATATCTACCTCTGTTTTTATATAGATGACTATGTGGTACCATTATAACATGATATCTACCTCTCTGTTTTTATATAGATGACTATGTAGTACCATTATAACATGATATCTACCTCTGTTTTTATATAGATGACTATGTAGTACCATTATAACATGATATCTACCTCTCTGTTTTTATATAGATGACTATGTAGTACCATTATAACATGATATCTACCTCTCTGTTTTTATATAGATGACTATGTAGTACCATTATAACATGATATCTACCTCTGTTTTTATATAGATGACTATGTAGTACCATTATAACATGATATCTACCTCTGTTTTTATATAGATGACTATGTAGTACCATTATAACATGATATCTACCTCTCTGTTTTTATATAGATGACTATGTAGTACCATTATAACATGATATCTACCTCTGTTTTTATATAGATGACTATGTGGTACCATTATAACATGATATCTACCTCTGTTTTTATATAGATGACTATGTAGTACCATTATAACATGATATCTACCTCTCTGTTTTTATATAGATGACTATGTGGTACCATTATAACATGATATCTACCTCTGTTTTTATATAGATGACTATTTAGTACCATTATAACATGATATCTACCTCTGTATTTATATAGATGACTATGTAGTACCATTATAACATGATATCTACCTCTGTTTTTATATAGATGACTATGTGGTACCATTATAACATGATATCTACCTCTGTTTTTATATAGATGACTATGTAGTACCATTATAACATGATATCTACCTCTGTTTTTATATAGATGACTATGTAGTACCATTATAACATGATATCTACCTCTGTTTTTATATAGATGACTATGTAGTACCATTATAACATGATATCTACCTCTGTTTTTATATAGATGACTATGTGGTACCATTATAACATGATATCTACCTCTGTTTTTATATAGATGACTATGTAGTACCATTATAACATGATATCTACCTCTGTTTTTATATAGATGACTATGTAGTACCATTATAACATGATATCTACCTCTCTGTTTTTATATAGATGACTATGTAGTACCATTATAACATGATATCTACCTCTGTTTTTATATAGATGACTATGTGGTACCATTATAACATGATATCTACCTCTCTGTTTTTATATAGATGACTATGTAGTACCATTATAACATGATATCTACCTCTGTTTTTATATAGATGACTATGTGGTACCATTATAACATGATATCTACCTCTCTGTTTTTATATAGATGACTATGTAGTACCATTATAACATGATATCTACCTCTGTTTTTATATAGATGACTATGTAGTACCATTATAACATGATATCTACTCTCTGTTTTTATATAGATGACTATGTAGTACCATTATAACATGATATCTACCTCTGTTTTTATATAGATGACTATGTAGTACCATTATAACATGATATCTACCTCTGTTTTTATATAGATGACTATGTAGTACCATTATAACATGATATCTACCTCTGTTTTTATATAGATGACTATGTGGTACCATTATAACATGATATCTACCTCTGTTTTTATATAGATGACTATGTAGTACTTATAACATGATATCTACCTCTGTTTTTATATAGATGACTATGTGGTACCATTATAACATGATATCTACCTCTGTTATTATATAGATGACTATGTAGTACCATTATAACATGATATCTACCTCTCTGTTTTTATATAGATGACTATGTGGTACCATTATAACATGATATCTACCTCTGTTTTTATATAGATGACTATTTAGTACCATTATAACATGATATCTACCTCTGTATTTATATAGATGACTATGTAGTACCATTATAACATGATATCTACCTCTGTTTTTATATAGATGACTATGTGGTACCATTATAACATGATATCTACCTGTGTTTTTATATAGATGACTATGTAGTACCATTATAACATGATATCTACCTCTGTTTTTATATAGATGACTATGTAGTACCATTATAACATGATATCTACCTCTGTATTTATATAGATGACTATAGTACCATTATAACATGATATCTACCTCTGTTTTTATATAGATGACTATGTGGTACCATTATAACATGATATCTACTCTCTGTTTTTATATAGATGACTATGTAGTACCATTATAACATGATATCTACCTCTGTTTTTATATAGATGACTATGTAGTACCATTATAACATGATATCTACCTCTCTGTTTTTATATAGATGACTATGTAGTACCATTATAACATGATATCTACCTCTCTGTTTTTATATAGATGACTATGTGGTACCATTATAACATGATATCTACCTCTCTGTTTTTATATAGATGACTATGTAGTACCATTATAACATGATATCTACCTCTCTGTTTTTATATAGATGACTATGTAGTACCATTATAACATGATATCTACCTCTCTGTTTTTATATAGATGACTATGTGGTACCATTATAACATGATATCTACCTCTGTTTTATATAGATGACTATGTAGTACCATTATAACATGATATCTACCTCTCTGTTTTATATAGATGACTATGTAGTACCATTATAACATGATATCTACCTCTGTTTTTATATAGATGACTATGTGGTACCATTATAACATGATATCTACCTCTGTTTTTATATAGATGACTATGTAGTACCATTATAACATGATATCTACCTCTGTTTTTATATAGATGACTATGTGGTACCATTATAACATGATATCTACCTCTGTTTTTATATAGATGACTATGTAGTACCATTATAACATGATATCTACCTCTGTTATTATATAGATGACTATGTGGTACCATTATAATATGATATCTACCTCTGTTATTATATAGATGACTATGTAGTACCATTATAACATGATATCTACCTCTTTGTTTTTATATAGATGACTATGTAGTACCATTATAACATGATATCTACCTCTGTTTTTATATAGATGACTATGTGGTACCATTATAACATGATATCTACCTCTCTGTTTTTATATAGATGACTATGTGGTACCATTATAACATGATATCTACCTCTGTTTTTATATAGATGACTATGTAGTACCATTATAACATGATATCTACCTCTGTTTTTATATAGATGACTATGTAGTACCATTATAACATGATATCTACCTCTGTTTTTATATAGATGACTATGTAGTACCATTATAACATGATATCTACCTCTCTGTTTTTATATAGATGACTATGTAGTACCATTATAACATGATATCTACCTCTGTTTTTATATAGATGACTATGTAGTACCATTATAACATGATATCTACCTCTCTGTTTTTATATAGATGACTATGTGGTACCATTATAACATGATATCTACCTCTCTGTTTTTATATAGATGACTATGTAGTACCATTATAACATGATATCTACCTCTCTGTTTTTATATAGATGACTATGTAGTACCATTATAACATGATATCTACCTCTGTTTTTATATAGATGACTATGTAGTACCATTATAACATGATATCTACCTCTGTTTTTATATAGATGACTATGTGGTACCATTATAACATGATATCTACCTCTCTGTTTTTATATAGATGACTATGTAGTACCATTATAACATGATATCTACCTCTGTTTTTATATAGATGACTATGTAGTACCATTATAACATGATATCTACCTCTGTATTTATATAGATGACTATGTAGTACCATTATAACATGATATCTACCTCTGTTTTTATATAGATGACTATGTGGTACCATTATAACATGATATCTACTCTCTGTTTTTATATAGATGACTATGTAGTACCATTATAACATGATATCTACCTCTGTTTTTATATAGATGACTATGTAGTACCATTATAACATGATATCTACTCTCTGTTTTTATATAGATGACTATGTGGTACCATTATAACATGATATCTACCTCTGTTTTTATATAGATGACTATGTGGTACCATTATAACATGATATCTACCTCTCTGTTTTTATATAGATGACTATGTAGTACCATTATAACATGATATCTACCTCTCTGTTTTTATATAGATGACTATGTAGTACCATTATAACATTATATCTACCTCTGTTTTTATATAGATGACTATGTGGTACCATTATAACATGATATCTACCTCTGTTTTATATAGATGACTATGTAGTACCATTATAACATGATATCTACCTCTCTGTTTTTATATAGATGACTATGTAGTACCATTATAACATGATATCTACCTCTGTTTTTATATAGATGACTATGTGGTACCATTATAACATGATATCTACCTCTGTTTTTATATAGATGACTATGTAGTACCATTATAACATGATATCTACCTCTGTTTTTATATAGATGACTATGTGGTACCATTATAACATGATATCTACCTCTGTTTTTATATAGATGACTATGTAGTACCATTATAACATGATATCTACCTCTGTTATTATATAGATGACTATGTGGTACCATTATAATATGATATCTACCTCTGTTATTATATAGATGACTATGTAGTACCATTATAACATGATATCTACCTCTTTGTTTTTATATAGATGACTATGTAGTACCATTATAACATGATATCTACCTCTGTTTTTATATAGATGACTATGTGGTACCATTATAACATGATATCTACCTCTCTGTTTTTATATAGATGACTATGTGGTACCATTATAACATGATATCTACCTCTCTGTTTTTATATAGATGAATATGTAGTACCATTATAACATGATATCTACCTCTGTTTTCATATAGATGACTATGTGTTACCATTATAACATGATATCTACCTCTGTTTTTATATAGATGACTATATAGTACCATTATAACATTATATCTACCTCTGTTTTTATATAGATGACTATGTAGTACCATTATAACATGATATCTACCTATGTTTTTATATAGATGACTAAGTAGTACCATTATAACATGATATCTACCTCTGTTTTTATATAGATGACTATGTGGTACCATTATAACATGATATCTACCTCTCTGTTTTTATATAGATGACTATGTAGTACCATTATAACATGATATCTACCTCTGTTTTTATATAGATGACTATGTAGTACCATTATAACATGATATCTACCTCTGTATTTATATAGATGACTATGTAGTACCATTATAACATGATATCTACCTCTGTTTTTATATAGATGACTATGTGGTACCATTATAACATGATATCTACCTCTCTGTTTTTATATAGATGACTATGTAGTACCATTATAACATGATATCTACCTCTGTTTTTATATAGATGACTATGTAGTACCATTATAACATGATATCTACCTCTCTGTTTTTATATAGATGACTATGTAGTACCATTATAACATGATATCTACTCTCTGTTTTTATATAGATGACTATGTGGTACCATTATAACATGATATCTACCTCTCTGTTTTTATATAGATGACTATGTAGTACCATTATAACATGATATCTACCTCTCTGTTTTTATATAGATGACTATGTAGTACCATTATAACATTATATCTACCTCTGTTTTTATATAGATGACTATGTGGTACCATTATAACATGATATCTACCTCTGTTATTATATAGATGACTATGTAGTACCATTATAACATGATATCTACCTCTCTGTTTTTATATAGATGACTATGTAGTACCATTATAACATGATATCTACCTCTGTTTTTATATAGATGACTATGTGGTACCATTATAACATGATATCTACCTCTGTTTTTATATAGATGACTATGTAGTACCATTATAACATGATATCTACCTCTGTTTTTATATAGATGACTATGTGGTACCATTATAACATGATATCTACCTCTGTTTTTATATAGATGACTATGTAGTACCATTATAACATGATATCTACCTCTGTTTTTATATAGATGACTATGTGGTACCATTATAACATGATATCTACCTCTGTTTTTATATAGATGACTATGTAGTACCATTATAACATGATATCTACCTCTCTGTTTTTATATAGATGACTATATAGTACCATTATAACATGATATCTACCTCTGTTTTTATATAGATGACTATGTGGTACCATTATAACATGATATCTACCTCTCTGTTTTTATATAGATGACTATGTGGTACCATTATAACATGATATCTACCTCTCTGTTTTTATATAGATGAATATGTAGTACCATTATAACATGATATCTACCTCTGTTTTTCATATAGATGACTATGTGTTACCATTATAACATGATATCTACCTCTGTTTTTATATAGATGACTATGTAGTACCATTATAACATGATATCTACCTCTCTGTTTTTATATAGATGACTATGTAGTACCATTATAACATGATATCTACCTCTGTTTTTATATAGATGACTATGTAGTACCATTATAACATGATATCTACCTCTGTTTTTATATAGATGACTATGTGGTACCATTATAACATGATATCTACCTCTCTGTTTTTATATAGATGACTATGTAGTACCATTATAACATGATATCTACCTCTCTGTTTTTATATAGATGACTATGTAGTACCATTATAACATGATATCTACCTCTGTTTTTATATAGATGACTATGTAGTACCATTATAACATGATATCTACCTCTGTTTTTATATAGATGACTATGTGGTACCATTATAACATGATATCTACCTCTCTGTTTTTATATAGATGACTATGTAGTACCATTATAACATGATATCTACCTCTGTTTTTATATAGATGACTATGTAGTACCATTATAACATGATATCTACCTCTGTATTTATATAGATGACTATGTAGTACCATTATAACATGATATCTACCTCTGTTTTTATATAGATGACTATGTGGTACCATTATAACATGATATCTACCTCTCTGTTTTTATATAGATGACTATGTAGTACCATTATAACATGATATCTACCTCTGTTTTTATATAGATGACTATGTAGTACCATTATAACATGATATCTACCTCTCTGTTTTTATATAGATGACTATGTAGTACCATTATAACATGATATCTACCTCTCTGTTTATATATAGATGACTATGTGGTACCATTATAACATGATATCTACCTCTCTGTTTTTATATAGATGACTATGTAGTACCATTATAACATGATATCTTCCTTTCTGTTTTTATATAGATGACTATATAGTACCATTATAACATTATATATACCTCTGTTTTTACATAGATGACTATGTAGTACCATTATAACATGATATCTACCTCTGTTTTTATATAGATGACTATGTAGTACCATTATAACATGATATCTACCTCGGTTCTTATATAGATGACTATGTAGTACCATTATAACATGATATCTACCTCTGTTTTTATATAGATGACTATGTGGTACCATTATAACATGATATCTACCTCTGTTTTTATATAGATGACTATGTAGTACCATTATAACATGATATCTACCTCTGTTTTTATATAGATGACTATGTGGTACCATTATAACATGATATCTACCTCTGTTTTTATATAGATGACTATGTAGTACCATTATAACATGATATCTACCTCTGTTATTATATAGATGACTATGTGGTACCATTATAATATGATATCTACCTCTGTTATTATATAGATGACTATGTAGTACCATTATAACATGATATCTACCTCTTTGTTTTTATATAGATGACTATGTAGTACCATTATAACATGATATCTACCTCTGTTTTTATATAGATGACTATGTGGTACCATTATAACATGATATCTACCTCTCTGTTTTTATATAGATGACTATGTGGTACCATTATAACATGATATCTACCTCTCTGTTTTTATATAGATGAATATGTAGTACCATTATAACATGATATCTACCTCTGTTTTCATATAGATGACTATGTGTTACCATTATAACATGATATCTACCTCTGTTTTTATATAGATGACTATGTGGTACCATTATAACATGATATCTACCTCTCTGTTTTTATATAGATGACTATGTAGTACCATTATAACATGATATCTACCTCTGTTTTTATATAGATGACTATGTAGTACCATTATAACATGATATCTACCTCTCTGTTTTTATATAGATGACTATGTGGTACCATTATAACATGATATCTACCTCTCTGTTTTTATATAGATGACTATGTAGTACCATTATAACATGATATCTACCTCTCTGTTTTTATATAGATGACTATGTAGTACCATTATAACATGATATCTACCTCTGTTTTTATATAGATGACTATGTGGTACCATTATAACATGATATCTACCTCTGTTATTATATAGATGACTATGTAGTACCATTATAACATGATATCTACCTCTCTGTTTTTATATAGATGACTATGTAGTACCATTATAACATGATATCTACCTCTCTGTTTTTATATAGATGACTATGTGCTACCATTATAACATGATATCTACCTCTGTTTTTATATAGATGACTATTTAGTACCATTATAACATGATATCTACCTCTGTATTTATATAGATGACTATGTGGTACCATTATAATATGATATCTACCTCTCTGTTTTTATATAGATGACTATGTGGTACCATTATAACATGATATCTACCTCTCTGTTTTTATATAGATGACTATGTGGTACCATTATAACATGATATCTACCTCTCTGTTTTTATATAGATGACTATGTGGTACCATTATAACATGATATCTACCTCTCTGTTTTTATATAGATGAATATGTAGTACCATTATAACATGATATCTACCTCTGTTTTCATATAGATGACTATGTGGTACCATTATAACATGATATCTACCTCTGTTTTTATATAGATGACTATGTAGTACCATTATAACATGATATCTACCTCTCTGTTTTTATATAGATGACTATGTGGTACCATTATAACATGATATCTACCTCTCTGTTTTTATATAGATGACTATGTAGTACCATTATAACATGATATCTACCTCTCTGTTTTTATATAGATGACTATGTAGTACCATTATAACATGATATCTACCTCTGTTTTTATATAGATGACTATGTGGTACCATTATAACATGATATCTACCTCTCTGTTTTTATATAGATGACTATGTGGTACCATTATAACATGATATCTACCTCTCTGTTTTTACATACATGACTCTTCATTTTGGCATAGATTTATGTTCCATTTTTCATCACATTACTAACATGATGTAATAATCCACGGTGAATTGATTGTAGTTGTGCAACGGCAGACTACATGCAGTTGTGTGTTTCTGTGTGTGTGTGTTGATGTGAGTGTGTGTTTGTGTTAGTGATAAATTGATAGCACAATCAGCCCAAAGCTGTTCTTGAGTCTCCTACATTATTGCAAATATTACCTTACACAACGTATGTATTAGTGAGTGTGCATAGGTGTGTGTGTGTGTTGGGGGTTAAGCCTGTGGGTTATTGAGTTGGCTGGAAGGTGATGGTGGTTCCTTACGATCACGACCACTCTACTAATCTAATGAACACTCACTCAGAGGAGAGGAGAGGGGGAGGGGAGGAGGAGAGGAGAGGAGAGGAGAGGGGGAGGAGAGGGAAAGAGAGGATTATTTTTGGGGTATGGGTTAAGGGGCCTGACAGAGGGGCGAGGGGGGGACTGAGAGAGTGATGAGGGGAAGGGATGGGTGTGTGTGTTTGTTCCTCTGACCTCCACTGCTAGAGATGTTGTGATTTACGGGCTGTGGCGTGTGAGAGCTCTGTCAAAGACATATACAGTATCTGGGGTGTGTGTGTGCATGCCTATGTTTGTGTGTGTAAGTGTGTTTGTGCGTTCATGTGTGCATGTGTGTGTGTACATGAGTGTGTGTGTGCGGCGTACGCGTGTTTGTGCATGCCTATGTGTGTGTGTGTGTGACAGAGCTAATTCCATTAGTGAGCTGTAGTGGTAGAGTGGCTGTAGGAGATGATCTGAGATTGACAGGTCTGCTGCATTAATGTATTAGTTCTCCTACATCAGTCAGTTACACTGCTTCATATCTCTGCTGCCTCACATTAAACACACACACTTTCATTAGAGGGTGTGTGTGTGTGTGTTGTTATCTCTGCAATACTCACACAGAGCTGCACCTCATTAAATACATTCCATAAGAGCGAGGCTCACTATATTTTGGAAGCATCCCCTCAACCATTTCAGATATTTGTTCTAGACCACCAGCAGCACAACTGGTCTAATCCAGCTGGTCAAGTGCTTGATGGGTAGTTGATCAGTTGAATCAGGTGTGTTAGTGTTGGACTAGTTCCAAATATGTGGAACGACTGACGCTCCTCAAGGACCTGGTTGAGAAACTGTATCAATCAGTCCATCAAATGAGCTTTTACAGGAAGCCAGCCTTGTGCACTGAAGAAACACAACGGATAGACAGACGGATGGACAGACAAACGGACGGATGAGGTAGTGACCTTTAGGTAGTGAATGCCCCTGATCCTGTGAGGTGGGAAACCCCACTGGTCAGCACAGACAGATAAAGGAAACTGGCTTGGCGGGGGGCTCTGAAAGGGCACGCAATGTCAATACAGGAAGAGGTAGGGCCTTCACAACACCCAGTGGCCTGCTGGGAAGAATGTATAGACCCACGGGGATGTCCTTTAGTTGGGACCACTACATAACATGGGACATACAGAATGTCCTTAATGTCCTCTGGTTACAGTTTACTTGAAGGTGGTATATCGACTTAACTCTAGTCATTCCTACACATTCTATATATACTGTCTGGGAGATGGTCTTAAGTCAAGCAGACAGAGTAGGTATCTCTCTCCTCTATATGAGTTGGGCCAGTAACCGAATGGTCGCTGGTTCAAATACCCGAGCGGTGAAGAAAATCTGTTGATGTGCCCTTGAGCAAGGCACTTAACCCTCATTTGCTCCAGGGGCGCCATACTACTACGGGTGACCCTGTAACACAACACATTTCACTGAACCTATCCGCTGTATGTGACAAAAAAACGTATTTTACTATATATACCGAGTATACAAAACATACTTTATTATATATACCGAGTATACAAAACATACTTTATTATATATACTGAGTATACAAAACATACTTTATTATATATACCGAGTATACAAAACATATTTTACTATATATACTGAGTATACAAAACATATTTTACTATATATACTGAGTATACAAAACATACTTTATTATATATACCGAGTATACAAAACATACTTTATTATATATACCGAGTATACAAAACATACTTTATTATATATACCGAGTATACAAAACATATTTTACTATATATACTGAGTATACAAAACACATTTTTTTTATATATAGCGAGTATGCAAAACATGTTTTATTATATATACCGATTACGCAATTTAAAAAAATGATATATACCGAGTATACAAAACATATTTTATTATATATATACCAAGTATACAAAACATATTTTATTATATATACCAAGTATACGACCCTAACCCCCCCCCTCAGAACAGCCTCAATTCATTGGGGCATGGACTCTACAAGGTGTCAAAAGTTTCCACAGGGATTCTGGCCCATGTTGACTCCAATGCTTCCCACAGTTGTGTCAAGTTGGCTGGATGTCCTTTGGGTGGTGGACCATTCTTAATACACATGGGAAAAAGCATTGCAGTTCTTGACACAAACCGGTGTGCCTGCTCCATACTGCCATACCCTGTTCAAAGGCACTTAAGTCTTTTGTCTTGCCCATACACTCTCTAAATGGCACACATACACAATCCATGTCTCAATTGTCTCAAGGTTTAAAATTCCATATTTAACCTGTCTCCTCCCCTTCTTCTACATTGAATGAAGTGGATTTAACAAGTGACATCAATAAGGATTCATAGCTTTTACCTGGATTAAGCTGGTCAGTCTGTCATGGAAAGAGCAGGTGTTCCTAATGTTTTGTACACTAATTATTCAGTTGAAGTCAGAAGTTTACATACACCTTAGCTAAATACACTGCTCAAAAAAATAAAGGGAACACTAAGATAACACATCCTAGATCTGAATGAATGAAATATTCTTATTAAATACTTTTTTTCTTTACATAGTTGAATGTGCTGACAACAAAATCACACAAAAAGTATCAATGGAAATCAAATTTATCAACCCATGGAGGTCCGGATTTGGAGTCACACTCAAAATTAAAGTGGAAAACCACACTACAGGCTGATCCAACTTTGATGTAATGTCCTTAAAACAAGTCAAAATGAGGCTCAGTAGTGTGTGTGGCCTCCACGTGCCTGTATGACCTCCCTACAATGCCTGGGCATGCTCCTGATGAGGTGGCGGATGGTCTCCTGAGGGATCTCCTCCCAGACCTGGACTAAAGCATCCGCCAACTCCTGGACAGTCTGTGGTGCAACGTGGCGTTGGTGGATGGAGCGAGACATGATGTCCCAGGTGTGATCAATTGGATTCAGGTCTGGGGAATGGGCGGGCCTGTCCATAGCATCAATGCCTTCCTCTTGCAGAAACTGCTGACACATTCCAGCCACATGAGGTCTAGCATTGTCTTGCATTAGGAGGAACCCAGGGCCAACCGCACCAGCATATGGTCTCACAAGGGGTCTGAGGATCTCATCTCGGTACCTAATGGCAGTCAGGCTACCTCTGGCGAGCACATGGAGGGCTGTGCGGCCCCTCAAAGAAATGCCACCCCACACCATGACTGACCCACCGCCAAACCGGTCATGCTGGAGGATGTTGCAGGCAGCAGAACGTTCTCCACGGCGTCTCCAGACTGTCACATCTGTCACATGTGCTCAGTGTGAACCTGCTTTCATCTGTGAAGAGCATAGGGCGCCAGTGGCGAATTTGCCAATCTTGGTGTTCTCTGGCAAATGCCAAACGTCCTGCACGGTGTTGGGCTGTAAGCACAACCCCCACCTGTGGACGTCGGGCCCTCATACCACCCTCATGGAGTCTGTTTCTGACCGTTTGAGCAGACACATGCACATTTGTGGCCTGCTGGAGGTCATTTTGCAGGGCTCCGGCAGTGCTCCTCCTTGCACAAAGGCGGAGGTAGCGGTCCTGCTGCTGGGTTGTTGCCCTCCTACGGCCTCCTCCACGTCTCCTGATGTACTGGCCTGTCTCCTGGTAGCGCCTCCATGCTCTGGACACTACGCTGACAGACACAGCAAACCTTCTTGCCACAGCTCGCATTGATGTGCCATCCTGGATGAGCTGCACTACCTGAGCCACTTGTGTGGGTTGTAGACTCCATCTCATGCTACCACTAGAGTGAAAGCACCGCCAGCATTCAAAAGTGACCAAAACATCAGCCAGGAAGCATAGGAACTGAGAAGTGGTCTTTGGTTATCACCTGCAGAACCACTCCTTTATTGGGGGTGTCTTGCTAATTGCCTATAATTTCCACCTGTTGTCTATTCCATTTGAACAACAGCATGTGAAATTTATTGTCAATCAGTGTTGCTTCATAAGTGGACAGTTTGATTTCACAGAAGTGTGATTGACTTGGAGTTACATTGTGTTGTTTAAGTGTTCCCTTTATTTTTTTGAGCAGTGTACATTTAAAATCAGGTTTTCACAATTCCTGACATTTAATCCTAGTAACAAGAATGTGAAATGTGAGAATAATAGTAGAGAGAATGATTTATTTCAGCTTTTATTTCTCTCATCACAATCCCTTTGGGTCAGAAGTTTACATACACTCAATTAGTATTTGGTAGCATTGTCTTTAAATTGTTTAACTTGGGTCAAACGTTTCGGATAGCCTTCCACAAGCTTCCCACAATAAGTTGGGTGAATTTTGGCCCATTCCTCCTGGCAGAGCTGGTGTAACTGAGTCAGGTTTGTAGGCCTCCTTGCTCACACATGCTTTTTCAGTTCTGCCCACAAATTTCCTATAGGATTGAAGTCAGGGCTTTGTGATAGCCACTCCAATACCTTGATTTTGTTGTCCTTAAGCCATTTTGCCACAACTTTGGAAGTATGCTTGGGGTCATTGTCCATTTGGAAGACCCATTTGCGACCAAGCTTTAACTTCCTGACTGATGTCTTGAGATGTTGCTTCAATATATCCACATAATATTCCTCCTCATGATGCCATCTATTTTGTGAAGTGCACCAGTTCCTCCTGCAGCAAAGCACCCTCACAACATAATGCTGCCACCCCCGTGCTTAACGGTTGAGATGGTGTTCTTCAGCTTGCAAGCCTCCCCCTTTTTCCTCCAAACAAAACAATGGTCATTATGGCCAAACATTTCTATTTTTGTTTCATCAGACCAGAGAACATTTCTCCAAAAAGTATAATCTTTGTCCCCATGTGCAGTTGCAAACCGTAGTCTGGCTTTTTTTTTAATGGCGGGTTTGGAGCAGTGGCTTCTTCCTTACTGAGCGGCCTTTCAGCTTATGTCGATATAGGACTCGTTTTACTGTGGATATAGATACTTTTGTACCTGTTTCCTCCAGCATCTTCACAGGGTCCTTTGCTGTTGTTCTGTGAGTGATTTGCACTTTTCACACCAAAGTAAGTTAATCTCTAGGAGACAGAATGCGTCTTCTTCCTGAGCGGCATGACGGCTGCATGGTCCCATGGTGTTTATACTTGCGTACTATTGTTTGTACAGATGAACTTGGTACCTTCAGGCATTTGGAAATTGCTTCCAAGGATGAACCAGACTTGTGGAGGTCTACAAATTTATTTCTGAGGTCTTGGCTGATTTATTTTTATTTTCCCATGATGTCAAGCAAAGAGGCACTGAGTTTGAAGGTAGGCCTTGAAATACATCTCCAATTGACTCAAATTATGTAAATCTGCCTATCAGAAGCTTCAAAAGCCATGACATAATTATCTGGAATTTTTCAAGCTGTTTAAAGGCAAAGTCAACGTTGTGTATGTACATTTCTGACCCACTAGAATTGTGATACAGTGAGTTACAACTGAAATAATCTGTCTGTAAAAAATTGTTGAAAAAAGTACTTGTGTCATGCACAAAGTAGATGTCCTAACCTAACTTTCTTGTTAACAAGAAACAAGTTTTAATGACTCCAACCTAAGTGTATGTAAACTTCCGACTTCAATCGTATACAGTATAGTATATATACTGTTTTGGAAATGGTTGTCAGTCAAACAGACTGAGTAGGTCTCTTTCTCTCCTCTATATAGGCGTTCTAGAGGTATGACTAGAGAGAGAGAGAGAGAGAAATAGAAGAGGTGGAGTAGGTTACTCTCTAATGTGTCCAGTCTTTCTGATCTTGCCATTTGCTCTTTTGATAAGAACATTGATTCCATAGTGCTGGAGTCTTTGAGACTGGAGAGAGATATTGACCCTGTGTGTGTCTGTCCCTGAATGTGTGTGTGACCTGTGTGTGTGTGTGTGACCTGCCTGGCTGTGGTTTCCCCTTGACCATGTCTTCCCCTCCTGCTGTGACTATGTGTTCTTTCATGCTCCCAGCAGCACACACACCTTTCCCTGACCTATCACACGCACGCACGCACGCACGCACGCACGCACGCACGCACGCACGCACACACACACACACACACACACACACCTTTCCCTGACCTATCACACACACACTACGGGCAACTGTACTTGTGGCAACTATAGACCGGGCGGATTGAACCAGCAGCCATCCATAGAGAGTTGGATTGCCTGTGGTTGGATAGATGTGTAGGAGTGTGTGTGTATATTTATAGATAGTGTGTTCTTTCATTGTGTGTATCAGTTGTCAGGCTGGATGTCCTCATTAGCTACAGGATGTCCCCAGCAGGAGAGGAGAGGTATGGATACAATACATGTGTGTGTTTTATGTAAGTGTGTGTGTAGCAGTGGAGTTTCCTACTGCTCCATCGCTGTGATCGATCTTTTCTGAAGCTACTAATATTCATGACCTGTTTGGACTCTCTCTCTCTCTCTCTCTCTCTCTCTCTCTCTCTCTCTCTCTCTCTCTCTCTCTCTCTCTCTCTCTCTCTCTCTCTCTCTCTCTCTCTCTCTCTCTCTCTCTCTCTCTCTCTCTCTCTCTCTCTCTCTCTCTCTCTCTCTCTCTCTCTCTCTCTCTCTCTCTCTCTCTCTCTCTCTCTCTGTGTGTGTGTGTGAGAGAGAGAGAGAGAGAGAGAGAGTCTGTGTGTGTGCTCCTAAAGGGAGATGCCATCAGTGAGACGAGGACTGGATTGAGAGAGAGAGAGGGAGGGAATGAGATAACAGATAAGAGAGAGGAGAGAGAGAACAGATAGAGAGAAAGGAGAGATATAACAGATAAGAGAGAGAACAGATAGAGAACAGAGAGAGAGAAAGGAGAGATATAACAGATAAGAGAGAGAACAGAGAAGAGAGTGGAGAGAGGAGAGATAACAGATGAGAGAGAAGAGAGAGAAGAGAGGAGAGGAGAGAGAACATAGAGAGAAAGGAGAGATATAACAGATAAGAGAGAACAGATAAGACAAGAGAAAGGAGAGAGAGAACAGAGAGAGAGGAGAGATATAACAGATAAGAGAGAGGAGAGATATAACAGATAAGAGAGAGGAGATAGAGAACAGAGAGAGAACAGATAAGAGAGAGGAGATAGAGAACAGAGAGAGAGGAGAGATATAACAGATAAGAGAGAGGAGAGATATAACAGATAAGAGAGGAGATAGAGAACAAAGAGAGAAGAGAGAGAGGAGAGAGAGGAGAGAAAGAAGAGAAGAGAGGGAAGAGAGAGAGGAGAGAGAGAAAGGAGAGAGCAGCTTGTCATTGGACTCATATTATATGGGCTGACCTTCCTCACAAAGGGTGGAGAACAGTGTGTTGGTGTGTGTGCCTCTGTCTGTGTGTGTTTGTCTATGTACAGTAAGGTGGGCAGTCAGTCTCTGCTTGTTCACATCATGCAAATGTTATGTAAATGTCTCTATCAGGCAAAAGCTGGCTGATCAACACAACATATTATAACTGATTGGCTGACAGGCTGTCAATCAACGCTGGAAAACCAGGACGTCATTGACTTACAGAGACAGGATTGGACAGTCAGTGACCAACTAGAAAGAACCACCTACAGAATGAGCTGAGATGAGAGAGAGATGGAGAGGAGGATGAGAGAAGTCAGGTCACTCGATATTCGACGTTCGTCCCCAGGACATTGGGAAATAACTTCAAAACCGTCCACTAGGGGCAACGGTGAGCGCTATTACCATCAAGTATGCTTGCGCCTTGCTAGGGTGTTGTGGATGTGGATGGTGGAAGGGTGGAAGCTGCAAACTCCGTTTCTGAGGGTCACTTGTTCAATCCCAGTTGAGTTGTTTCTGTTTGACCCATATCCCAAACCTTAACCTTTTCCTTAACAATTCATTTCTGTCAAAATGTGACGTTTTTACCCCCCTCGACAAACATAGAGTACTGATGTCAAACTGTGAGATGTTGTTGATGAGAGAGACGATAAGAGTAATTTCTGATTGTTTCAGCTGGGGAAGGGTGGACAGAGAGGCGAGCGATAGAGGGGGAGGGGAGATATGTGTGTGTGTGTGAGATCGAGAGAGATTCCTTTGTGGTTGCTGTCCGAGGGGCAGGTACCGGGATTATCTCCCCAGTCCAGTAGAACAAATATGCAGGACCTTTACAGGCAAATGTCAATGTGTGTGTGTGTGTGATGTTGTGAGGTGTGTGTTTGTGATAGAAAATACAATTTAAATCAATCCATTTCTGATACCTAAATGTTGTATGTTAGAAGGTCATTGATTGTTAAGTCTGTATCAACTGTTTTTGATATTTTGTGATTGATGTGCAATATGATTGATGTGCAAATAAAATTATCTTCATTGTAAATAGGTTTTCATTCTTACAGAGTTGTCTAATGTTGTGAGGTGTGTGTGTGTGTGAGGTGTGTGTGAGGTGTGTTTGTCTGTAAGTGTGGTGTAATCTCATATATGAGGGACGGTGTGAGAGTCTCCCTGTCTTCCTCAGTCCTGCTCAGAGAGAGGAGCACTTAAATCAACAAACAGCTAGTGAAAATGACACACACGCACACGCACACGCACACACACACACACACACACACACACACACACACACACACACACACACACACACACACACACACACACACACACACACACACACACACACACACACACACACACACACACACAATCTTCAGTGGGGAGCTTCTACAGTGCATACGTCGGCAGAAGCAGTCACTCTCACGTTATTAGAAACAGCACTCTGGAAACAGGGTTGATTCATGTTTTATTTGGAGACCATAAAACTAATAAATGTGCTTCTGGAGCTGGTAGGGAGAGTTAAAAGAGTGGGTGCATGTGTGAGTGTGTATGAGTGTGTGTGTGTGAGACTCTGATGCATCAGTAGGGATTGTAATAAATGCAAGTGGTGTTTTCTGCTCCTGCTCTTCTCTGAATCGCATACAAATATGAAAATGAATCTCTGTTATTTAGCAGGAGTTGATAAAGGCTTTAATAAAATGATAACAGTGAACAGTCTGAAGAAGGAAAGCTTGCTCGTCTTTTCTCCAGGAAAACAGACTTCAGATAAATAGTTTTGGGTGAGATGTGTGTAATAGTGTGTGTTTGGGGTAAGGTATGTATAAGAGGGTGAGTTAGGTAGAGGAGAGGAGTGTGTGTACGTGTTTAGAGAGGTGTGTGTGAAACAGGGTGTTTGTGGTCAGGCTGTGAGTTAGCCTGTCACACACATTATTTACGGTCTCCTGGCTGTCAGCCTCACCTCAAGGTGTCACACACAACACACACACACACACACACTGTTCCGTGTCCTCCTCACACTCTTCACCCTAACCTCTCCACCACAACCCCCTCTATCTACACCTCCCCTCTCTCCTCTACCAAGGTCTCTGTCTCTCTCAGGTGAAATATGATGTGTACAGTATTGGCCAAACCACATTTCAAACCGCTCTGAAACGCTAAGGAGAGCGCAATGAGGAGACCTGGCAGCTTCCAAAACCTTGGTGTGTTTGAAGCTGTGTTGTCCATCTGAACTGTCTCTAAGGAGAGAGCAGTGAGGAGACCTGGCAGGTTCCAGAACCTTGGTGTGGTTGAAGCTGTGTTGTCCATCTGAACTGTCTCTAAGGAGAGAGCAGTGAGGAGACCTGGCAGGTTCCAGAACCTTGGTGTGGTTGAAGCTGTGTTGTCCATCTGAACTGTCTCTAAGGAGAGAGCAGTGAGGAGACCTGGCAGGTTCCAGAACCTTGGTGTGTTTGAAGTTGTGTTGTCCATCTGAACTGTCTCTAAGGAGAGAGCAGTGAGGAGACCTGGCCAGTTCCAGAACCTTGGTGTGTTTGAAGCTGTGTTGTCCATCTGAACTGTCTCTATGGAGAGAGCAGTGAGGAGACCTGGCAGGTTCCAGAACCTTGGTGTGTTTGAAGCTTTGTTGTCCATCTGAACTGTCTCTATGGAGAACACAGTGAGGAGACCTGGCAGCTTCCAGAACCTTGGTGTGTTTGAAGCTGTGTTGTCCGTCTGAACTGTCTCTATGGAGAACACAGTGAGGAGACCTGGCAGCTTCCAGAACCTTGGTGTGTTTGAAGCTGTGTTGTCCATCTGAACTGTCTCTAAGGAGAGAGCAGTGAGGAGACCTGGCAGCTTCCAGAACCTTGGTGTGGTTGAAGCTGTGTTGTCCATCTGAACTGTCTCTAAGGAGAGAGCAGTGAGGAGACCTGGCAGCTTCCAGAACCTTGGTGTGGTTGAAGCTGTGTTGTCCATCTGAACTGTCTTTAAGGAGAGAGCAGTGAAGAGACCTGGCAGGTTCCAGAACCTTGGTGTGGTTGAAGCTGTGTTGTCCATCTGAACTGTCTCTAAGGAGAGAGCAGTGAGGAGACCTGGCAGGTTCCAGAACCCTGGTGTGTTTGAAGCTGTGTTGTCCATCTGAACTGTCTCTAAGGAGAGAGCAGTGAGGAGACCTGGCAGCTTCCAGAACCTTGGTGTGTTTGAAGCTGTGTTGTCCATCTGAACTGTCTCTAAGGAGAGAGCAGTGAGGAGACCTGGCAGGTTCCAGAACCTTGGTGTTTGAAGCTGTGTTGTCCATCTGAACTGTCTCTAAGGAGAGCGCAGTGAGGAGACCTGGCAGGTTCCAGAACCTTGGTGTGTTTGAAGCTGTGTTGTCCATCTGAACTGTCTCTAAGGAGAGAGCAGTGAGGAGACCTGGCACGTTCCAGAACCTTGGTTTGTTTGAAGCTGTGTTGTCCATCTGAACTGTCTCTAAGGAGAGAGCAGTGAGGAGACCTGGCAGCTTCCAGAACCTTGGTGTTTGAAGCTGTGTTGTCCGTCTGAACTGTCTCTATGGAGAACACAGTGAGGAGACCTGGCAGCTTCCAGAACCTTGGTGTGTTTGAAGCTGTGTTGTCCATCTGAACTGTCTCTAAGGAGAGAGCAGTGAGGAGACCTGGCAGGTTCCAGAACCTTGGTGTGGTTGAAGCTGTGTTGTCCATCTGAACTGTCTCTAAGGAGAGAGCAGTGAGGAGACCTGGCAGGTTCCAGAACCTTGGTGTGTTTGAAGCTGTGTTGTCCATCTGAACTGTCTCTAAGGAGAGAGCAGTGAGGAGACCTGGCAGGTTCCAGAACCTTGGTGTGGTTGAAGCTGTGTTGTCCATCTGAACTGTCTCTAAGGAGAGCGCAGTGAGGAGACCTGGCAGGTTCCAGAACCTTGGTGTGTTTGAAGCTGTGTTGTCCGTCTGAACTGTCTCTATGGAGAACACAGTGAGGAGACCTGGCAGCTTCCAGAACCTTGGTGTGTTTGAAGCTGTGTTGTCCATCTGAACTGTCTCTAAGGAGAGAGCAGTGAGGAGACCTGGCAGCTTCCAGAACCTTGGTGTGGTTGAAGCTGTGTTGTCCATCTGAACGGTCTCTATGGAGAGAGCAGTGAGGAGACCTGGCAGGTTCCAGAACCTTGGTGTGTTTGAAGCTGTTTTGTCCATCTGAACTGTCTCTATGGAGAACACAGTGAGGAGACCTGGCAGGTTCCAGAACCTTGGTGTGTTTGAAGCTGTGTTGTCCATCTGAACGGTCTCTATGGAGAGAGCAGTGAGGAGACCTGGCAGGTTCCAGAACCTTGGTTAGTTTGAAGCTGTGTTGTCCATCTGAACTGTCTCTAAGGAGAGGGCAGTGAGGAGACCTGGCAGGTTCCAGAACCTTGGTGTGTTTGAAGTTGTGTTGTCCGTCTGAACTGTCTCTATGGAGAACACAGTGAGGAGACCTGGCAGCTTCCAGAACCTTGGTGTGTTTGAAGCTGTGTTGTCCGTCTGAACTGTCTCTAAGGAGAGCGCAGTGAGGAGACCTGGCAGGTTCCAGAACCTTGGTGTGTTTGAAGCTGTGTTGTCCATCTGAACTGTCTCTAAGGAGAGAGCAGTGAGGAGACCTGGCAGGTTCCAGAACCTTGGTGTGTTTGAAGCTGTGTTGTCCGTCTGAACTGTCTCTATGGAGAACACAGTGAGGAGACCTGGCAGGTTCCAGAACCTTGGTGTGTTTGAAGCTATGTTGTCCATCTGAACTGTCTCTAAGGAGAGAGCAGTGAGGAGACCTGGCAGGTTCCAGAACCTTGGTGTGTTTGAAGCTGTGTTGTCCATCTGAACTGTCTCTAAGGAGAGAGCAGTGAGGAGACCTGGCAGCTTCCAGAACCTTGGTGTGTTTGAAGCTGTGTTGTCCATCTGAACTGTCTCTAAGGAGAGAGCAGTGAGGAGACCTGGCAGGTTCCAGAACCTTGGTGTTTGAAGCTGTGTTGTCCATCTGAACTGTCTCTAAGGAGAGCGCAGTGAGGAGACCTGGCAGGTTCCAGAACCTTGGTGTGTTTGAAGCTGTGTTGTCCATCTGAACTGTCTCTAAGGAGAGAGCAGTGAGGAGACCTGGCACGTTCCAGAACCTTGGTTTGTTTGAAGCTGTGTTGTCCATCTGAACTGTCTCTAAGGAGAGAGCAGTGAGGAGACCTGGCAGCTTCCAGAACCTTGGTGTTTGAAGCTGTGTTGTCCGTCTGAACTGTCTCTATGGAGAACACAGTGAGGAGACCTGGCAGCTTCCAGAACCTTGGTGTGTTTGAAGCTGTGTTGTCCATCTGAACTGTCTCTAAGGAGAGAGCAGTGAGGAGACCTGGCAGGTTCCAGAACCTTGGTGTGGTTGAAGCTGTGTTGTCCATCTGAACTGTCTCTAAGGAGAGAGCAGTGAGGAGACCTGGCAGGTTCCAGAACCTTGGTGTGTTTGAAGCTGTGTTGTCCATCTGAACTGTCTCTAAGGAGAGAGCAGTGAGGAGACCTGGCAGGTTCCAGAACCTTGGTGTGGTTGAAGCTGTGTTGTCCATCTGAACTGTCTCTAAGGAGAGCGCAGTGAGGAGACCTGGCAGGTTCCAGAACCTTGGTGTGTTTGAAGCTGTGTTGTCCGTCTGAACTGTCTCTATGGAGAACACAGTGAGGAGACCTGGCAGCTTCCAGAACCTTGGTGTGTTTGAAGCTGTGTTGTCCATCTGAACTGTCTCTAAGGAGAGAGCAGTGAGGAGACCTGGCAGCTTCCAGAACCTTGGTGTGGTTGAAGCTGTGTTGTCCATCTGAACGGTCTCTATGGAGAGAGCAGTGAGGAGACCTGGCAGGTTCCAGAACCTTGGTGTGTTTGAAGCTGTTTTGTCCATCTGAACTGTCTCTATGGAGAACACAGTGAGGAGACCTGGCAGGTTCCAGAACCTTGGTGTGTTTGAAGCTGTGTTGTCCATCTGAACGGTCTCTATGGAGAGAGCAGTGAGGAGACCTGGCAGGTTCCAGAACCTTGGTTAGTTTGAAGCTGTGTTGTCCATCTGAACTGTCTCTAAGGAGAGGGCAGTGAGGAGACCTGGCAGGTTCCAGAACCTTGGTGTGTTTGAAGTTGTGTTGTCCGTCTGAACTGTCTCTATGGAGAACACAGTGAGGAGACCTGGCAGCTTCCAGAACCTTGGTGTGTTTGAAGCTGTGTTGTCCGTCTGAACTGTCTCTAAGGAGAGCGCAGTGAGGAGACCTGGCAGGTTCCAGAACCTTGGTGTGTTTGAAGCTGTGTTGTCCATCTGAACTGTCTCTAAGGAGAGAGCAGTGAGGAGACCTGGCAGGTTCCAGAACCTTGGTGTGTTTGAAGCTGTGTTGTCCGTCTGAACTGTCTCTATGGAGAACACAGTGAGGAGACCTGGCAGGTTCAGAACCTTGGTGTGTTTGAAGCTATGTTGTCCATCTGAACTGTCTCTAAGGAGAGAGCAGTGAGGAGACCTGGCAGGTTCCAGAACCTTGGTGTGTTTGAAGCTGTGTTGTCCATCTGAACTGTCTCTAAGGAGAGAGCAGTGAGGAGACCTGGCAGCTTCCAGAACCTTGGTGTGTTTGAAGCTGTGTTGTCCATCTGAACTGTCTCTAAGGAGAGAGCAGTGAGGAGACCTGGCAGGTTCCAGAACCTTGGTGTTTGAAGCTGTGTTGTCCATCTGAACTGTCTCTATGGAGAACACAGTGAGGAGACCTGGCAGCTTCCAGAACCTTGGTGTGGTTGAAGCTGTGTTGTCCATCTGAACTGTCTCTAAGGAGAGAGCAGTGAGGAGACCTGGCAGGTTCCAGAACCTTGGTGTGTTTGAAGCTGTGTTGTCCATCTGAACTGTCTCTAAGGAGAGCGCAGTGAAGAGACCTGGCAGGTTCCAGAACCTTGGTGTGTTTGAAGCTGTGTTGTCCATCTGAACTGTCTCTAAGGAGAGCACAGTGAGGAGACCTGGCAGCTTCCAGAACCTTGGTGTTTGAAGCTGTGTTGTCCATCTGAACTGTCTCTAAGGAGAGAGCAGTGAGGAGATCTGGCAGCTTCCAGAACCTTGGTGTGGTTGAAGCTGTGTTGTCCATCTGAACTGTCTCTAAGGAGAGAGCAGTGAGGAGACCTGGCAGGTTCCAGAACCTTGGTGTGTCTGAAGCTGTGTTGTCCATCTGAACTGTCTCTAAGGAGAGAGCAGTGAGGAGACCTGGCAGGTTCCAGAACCTTGGTGTGTTTGAAGTTGTGTTGTCCATCTGAACTGTCTCTAAGGAGAGAGCAGTGAAGAGACCTGGCAGGTTCCAGAACCTTGGTGTTTGAAGCTGTGTTGTCCATCTGAACTGTCTCTATGGAGAGAGCAGTGAGGAGACCTGGCAGCTTCCAGAACCTTGGTGTGGTTGAAGCTGTGTTGTCCATCTGAACTGTCTCTAAGGAGAGAGCAGTGAAGAGACCTGGCAGCTTCCAGAACCTTGGTGTTTGAAGCTGTGTTGTCCATCTGAACTGTCTCTATGGAGAACACAGTGAGGAGACCTGGCAGCTTCCAGAACCTTGGCGTGGTTGAAGCTGTGTTGTCCATCTGAACTGTCTCTAAGGAGAGAGCAGTGAGGAGACCTGGCAGCTTCCAGAACCTTGGTGTGGTTGAAGCTGTGTTGTCCATCTGAACTGTCTCTAAGGAGAGAGCAGTGAGGAGACCTGGCAGGTTCCAGAACCTTGGTGTTTGAAGCTGTGTTGTCCATCTGAACTGTCTCTATGGAGAACACAGTGAGGAGACCTGGCAGCTTCCAGAACCTTGGTGTGGTTGAAGCTGTGTTGTCCATCTGAACTGTCTCTAAGGAGAGAGCAGTGAGGAGACCTGGCAGGTTCCAGAACCTTGGTGTGTTTGAAGCTGTGTTGTCCATCTGAACTGTCTCTAAGGAGAGCGCAGTGAAGAGACCTGGCAGGTTCCAGAACCTTGGTGTGTTTGAAGCTGTGTTGTCCATCTGAACTGTCTCTAAGGAGAGCGCAGTGAGGAGACCTGGCAGCTTCCAGAACCTTGGTGTTTGAAGCTGTGTTGTCCATCTGAACTGTCTCTAAGGAGAGAGCAGTGAGGAGACCTGGCAGCTTCCAGAACCTTGGTGTGGTTGAAGCTGTGTTGTCCATCTGAACTGTCTCTAAGGAGAGAGCAGTGAGGGAGACCTGGCAGGTTCCAGAACCTTGGTGTGTCTGAAGCTGTGTTGTCCATCTGAACTGTCTCTAAGGAGAGAGCAGTGAGGAGACCTGGCAGGTTCCAGAACCTTGGTGTGTTTGAAGTTGTGTTGTCCATCTGAACTGTCTCTAAGGAGAGAGCAGTGAAGAGACCTGGCAGGTTCCAGAACCTTGGTGTTTGAAGCTGTGTTGTCCATCTGAACTGTCTCTATGGAGAGAGCAGTGAGGAGACCTGGCAGCTTCCAGAACCTTGGTGTGGTTGAAGCTGTGTTGTCCATCTGAACTGTCTCTAAGGAGAGAGCAGTGAAGAGACCTGGCAGCTTCCAGAACCTTGGTGTTTGAAGCTGTGTTGTCCATCTGAACTGTCTCTATGGAGAACACAGTGAGGAGACCTGGCAGCTTCCAGAACCTTGGCGTGGTTGAAGCTGTGTTGTCCATCTGAACTGTCTCTAAGGAGAGAGCAGTGAGGAGACCTGGCAGCTTCCAGAACCTTGGTGTGGTTGAAGCTGTGTTGTCCATCTGAACTGTCTCTAAGGAGAGAGCAGTGTGGAGACCTGGCAGGTTCCAGAACCTTGGTGTGTTTGAAGCTGTGTTGTCCATCTGAACTGTCTCTATGGAAAACACAGTGAGGAGACCTGGCAGCTTCCAGAACCTTGGTGTGGTTGAAGCTGTGTTGTCCATCTGAACTGTCTCTAAGGAGAGAGCAGTGAGGAGACCTGGCAGGTTCCAGAACCTTGGTGTTTGAAGCTGTGTTGTCCATCTGAACTGTCTCTAAGGAGAGAGCAGTGAGGAGACCTGGCAGGTTCCAGAACCTTGGTGTGTTTGAAGCTGTGTTGTCCGTCTGAACTGTCTCTATGGAGAACACAGTGAGGAGACCTGGCAGCTTCCAGAACCTTGGTGTGTTTGAAGCTGTGTTGTCCATCTGAACTGTCTCTAAGGAGAGAGCAGTGAGGAGACCTGGCAGCTTCCAGAACCTTGGTGTGGTTGAAGCTGTGTTGTCCATCTGAACGGTCTCTATGGAGAGAGCAGTGAGGAGACCTGGCAGGTTCCAGAACCTTGGTGTGTTTGAAGCTGTTTTGTCCATCTGAACTGTCTCTAAGGAGAACACAGTGAGGAGACCTGGCAGGTTCCAGAACCTTGGTGTGTTTGAAGCTGTGTTGTCCATCTGAACTGTCTCTATGGAGAGAGCAGTGAGGAGACCTGGCAGGTTCCAGAACCTTGGTGTGTTTGACTCTAAGGGAGAGCAGTGGTGTGGTTGAATGTGTTGTCCATCTGAACTGTCTCTAAGGAGAGAGCAGTGAGGAGACCTGGCAGGTTCCAGAACCTTGGTGTGTTTGAAGCTGTGTTGTCCATCTGAACTGTCTCTATGGAGAACACAGTGAGACCTGGCAGGTTCCAGAACCCTGTTGCAGTCTTCCAGACCTGGCAGCTTCCAGAACCTTGGTGTGTTTGAAGCTGTGTTGTCCATCTGAACTGTCTCTAAGGAGAGCGCAGTGAGGAGACCTGGCAGGTTCCAGAACCTTGGTGTGTTTGAAGCTGTGTTGTCCATCTGAACTGTCTCTAAGGAGAGAGCAGTGAGGAGACCTGGCAGGTTCCAGAACCTTGGTGTGTTTGAAGCTGTGTTGTCCGTCTGAACTGTCTCTATGGAGAACACAGTGAGGAGACCTGGCAGGTTCCAGAACCTTGGTGTGTTTGAAGCTATGTTGTCCATCTGAACTGTCTCTAAGGAGAGAGCAGTGAGGAGACCTGGCAGGTTCCAGAACCTTGGTGTGTTTGAAGCTGTGTTGTCCATCTGAACTGTCTCTAAGGAGAGAGCAGTGAGGAGACCTGGCAGCTTCCAGAACCTTGGTGTGTTTGAAGCTGTGTTGTCCATCTGAACTGTCTCTAAGGAGAGAGCAGTGAGGAGACCTGGCAGGTTCCAGAACCTTGGTGTTTGAAGCTGTGTTGTCCATCTGAACTGTCTCTATGGAGAACACAGTGAGGAGACCTGGCAGCTTCCAGAACCTTGGTGTGGTTGAAGCTGTGTTGTCCATCTGAACTGTCTCTAAGGAGAGAGCAGTGAGGAGACCTGGCAGGTTCCAGAACCTTGGTGTGTTTGAAGCTGTGTTGTCCATCTGAACTGTCTCTAAGGAGAGCGCAGTGAAGAGACCTGGCAGGTTCCAGAACCTTGGTGTGTTTGAAGCTGTGTTGTCCATCTGAACTGTCTCTAAGGAGAGCACAGTGAGGAGACCTGGCAGCTTCCAGAACCTTGGTGTTTGAAGCTGTGTTGTCCATCTGAACTGTCTCTAAGGAGAGAGCAGTGAGGAGATCTGGCAGCTTCCAGAACCTTGGTGTGGTTGAAGCTGTGTTGTCCATCTGAACTGTCTCTAAGGAGAGAGCAGTGAGGAGACCTGGCAGGTTCCAGAACCTTGGTGTGTCTGAAGCTGTGTTGTCCATCTGAACTGTCTCTAAGGAGAGAGCAGTGAGGAGACCTGGCAGGTTCCAGAACCTTGGTGTGTTTGAAGTTGTGTTGTCCATCTGAACTGTCTCTAAGGAGAGAGCAGTGAAGAGACCTGGCAGGTTCCAGAACCTTGGTGTTTGAAGCTGTGTTGTCCATCTGAACTGTCTCTATGGAGAGAGCAGTGAGGAGACCTGGCAGCTTCCAGAACCTTGGTGTGGTTGAAGCTGTGTTGTCCATCTGAACTGTCTCTAAGGAGAGAGCAGTGAAGAGACCTGGCAGCTTCCAGAACCTTGGTGTTTGAAGCTGTGTTGTCCATCTGAACTGTCTCTATGGAGAACACAGTGAGGAGACCTGGCAGCTTCCAGAACCTTGGCGTGGCTGTGTTTGAAGCTGTGTTGTCCATCTGAACTGTCTCTAAGGAGAGAGCAGTGAGGAGACCTGGCAGCTTCCAGAACCTTGGTGTGGTTGAAGCTGTGTTGTCCATCTGAACTGTCTCTAAGGAGAGAGCAGTGAGGAGACCTGGCAGGTTCCAGAACCTTGGTGTTTGAAGCTGTGTTGTCCATCTGAACTGTCTCTATGGAGAACACAGTGAGGAGACCTGGCAGCTTCCAGAACCTTGGTGTGGTTGAAGCTGTGTTGTCCATCTGAACTGTCTCTAAGGAGAGAGCAGTGAGGAGACCTGGCAGGTTCCAGAACCTTGGTGTGTTTGAAGCTGTGTTGTCCATCTGAACTGTCTCTAAGGAGAGCGCAGTGAAGAGACCTGGCAGGTTCCAGAACCTTGGTGTGTTTGAAGCTGTGTTGTCCATCTGAACTGTCTCTAAGGAGAGCGCAGTGAGGAGACCTGGCAGCTTCCAGAACCTTGGTGTTTGAAGCTGTGTTGTCCATCTGAACTGTCTCTAAGGAGAGAGCAGTGAGGAGACCTGGCAGCTTCCAGAACCTTGGTGTGGTTGAAGCTGTGTTGTCCATCTGAACTGTCTCTAAGGAGAGAGCAGTGAGGAGACCTGGCAGGTTCCAGAACCTTGGTGTGTCTGAAGCTGTGTTGTCCATCTGAACTGTCTCTAAGGAGAGAGCAGTGAGGAGACCTGGCAGGTTCCAGAACCTTGGTGTGTTTGAAGTTGTGTTGTCCATCTGAACTGTCTCTAAGGAGAGAGCAGTGAAGAGACCTGGCAGGTTCCAGAACCTTGGTGTTTGAAGCTGTGTTGTCCATCTGAACTGTCTCTATGGAGAGAGCAGTGAGGAGACCTGGCAGCTTCCAGAACCTTGGTGTGGTTGAAGCTGTGTTGTCCATCTGAACTGTCTCTAAGGAGAGAGCAGTGAAGAGACCTGGCAGCTTCCAGAACCTTGGTGTTTGAAGCTGTGTTGTCCATCTGAACTGTCTCTATGGAGAACACAGTGAGGAGACCTGGCAGCTTCCAGAACCTTGGCGTGGTTGAAGCTGTGTTGTCCATCTGAACTGTCTCTAAGGAGAGAGCAGTGAGGAGACCTGGCAGCTTCCAGAACCTTGGTGTGGTTGAAGCTGTGTTGTCCATCTGAACTGTCTCTAAGGAGAGAGCAGTGTGGAGACCTGGCAGGTTCCAGAACCTTGGTGTGTTTGAAGCTGTGTTGTCCATCTGAACTGTCTCTATGGAAAACACAGTGAGGAGACCTGGCAGCTTCCAGAACCTTGGTGTGGTTGAAGCTGTGTTGTCCATCTGAACTGTCTCTAAGGAGAGAGCAGTGAGGAGACCTGGCAGGTTCCAGAACCTTGGTGTTTGAAGCTGTGTTGTCCATCTGAACTGTCTCTAAGGAGAGAGCAGTGAGGAGACCTGGCAGGTTCCAGAACCTTGGTGTGGTTGAAGCTGTGTTGTCCATCTGAACTGTCTCTAAGGAGTGAGCAGTGAGGAGACCTGGCAGCTTCCAGAACCTTGGTGTGTTTGAAGCTGTGTTGTCCATCTGAACTGTCTCTAAGGAGAGAGCAGTGAGGAGACCTGGCAGCTTCCAGAACCTTGGTGTGGTTGAAGCTGTGTTGTCCATCTGAACTGTCTCTAAGGAGAGAGCAGTGAGGAGACCTGGCAGCTTCCAGAACCTTGGTGTTTGAAGCTGTGTTATCCATCTGAACTGTCTCTAAGGAGAGAGCAGTGAGGAGACCTGGCAGCTTCCAGAACCTTGGTGTGGTTGAAGCTGTGTTGTCCATCTGAACTGTCTCTAAGGAGAGAGCAGTGAGGAGACCTGGCAGCTTCCAGAACCTTGGTGTGGTTGAAGCTGTGTTGTCCATCTGAACTGTCTCTAAGGAGAGAGCAGTGAGGAGACCTGGCAGGTTCCAGAACCTTGGTGTTTGAAGCTGTGTTGTCCATCTGAACTGTCTCTATGGAGAACACAGTGAGGAGACCTGGCAGCTTCCAGAACCTTGGTGTGGTTGAAGCTGTGTTGTCCATCTGAACTGTCTCTAAGGAGAGAGCAGTGAGGAGACCTGGCAGCTTCCAGAACCTTGGTGTGGTTGAAGCTGTGTTGTCCATCTGAACTGTCTCTATGGAGAACACAGTGAGGAGACCTGGCAGCTTCCAGAACCTTGGTGTGGTTGAAGCTGTGTTGTCCATCTGAACTGTCTCTAAGGGGAGAGCAGTGAGGAGACCTGGCAGCTTCCAGAACCTTGGTGTGTTTGAAGCTGTGTTGTCCATCTGAACTGTCTCTAAGGAGAGAGCAGTGAGGAGACCTGGCAGCTTCCAGAACCTTGGTGTTTGAAGCTGTGTTGTCCGTCTGAACTGTCTCTAAGGAGAGAGCAGTGAGGAGACCTGGCAGGTTCCAGAACCTTGGTGTTTGAAGCTGTGTTGTCCATCTGAACTGTATCTAAGGAGATCAGTGAGGAGACCTGGCAGCTTCCAGAACCTTGGTGTGGTTGAAGCTGTGTTGTCCGTCTGAACTGTCTCAGCCGTCATTAGGATGACAATCCCAGTTCTCCAAGGCCAGCTCCATCCTTTCAACCAGGGTATTCAACCAGGGTATTCCACCAGGGTACACAACCAGGCTATTCAAGCAGGGTTTGAATGGTTTTGGATGGCTATTTGTCTCCCTATGCCTTACATTAACCTTAACAATTACCTTAACATTTACCCTAACCTTAACCATTACCTTAATTACCCTAACCTTAACCATTACCCTAACCTTAATAATTACCCTATCCTTAACCATTACCCTAACCCTAACCTTAACCATTACCCTAACCATTACCCTAACCTTAATAATTACCCTATCCTTAACCATTACCCTAACCTTAACCATTACCCTAACCCTAACCTTAACCATTACCCTAACCTTAACCATTACCCTATCCTTAACCATTACCCTAACCTTAACCATTACCCTAACCCTAACCTTAACCATTACCCTAACCATTACCCTAACCTTAATAATTACCCTATCCTTAACCATTACCCTAACCTTAACCATTACCCTAAGCCTAACCTTAGTCACCAGCTGAATATCCACTATAAGAGCCCCTTGTCTCTCTGTATGCAACAGTTTTCTCATTACTCTTAAAGCTCTTAACTCTGCTCAGAATTTGTTCAGGAGCACTCCAGATGTTCCTGGGTGTTAAACAGTAATCAGAGTGTTGCACAGTAATCCCTCCACACACTAACATACACTCTAAACACCACATAGATTCACACACACTCTAACCACCACAGTAATCCTTACACCCTCTCCCGGACCATAGCAGCCTAATCGGCTGTATCGGCTGCTCTTTGTGAGAAAATGATTTTCTCTGTGTGGAGTAGGAGGAGGACGATCTCAGGAATATCCATTTTGACAGTGTAACAGGGGTGCATGTCTTCTCTCCCTCTGTGTGTGTGTGTGAGTGAGCGTTTGTGTGATGACAGTGTTTGTATGTGTGCGTGATTGTGTGTTTGATGGCAGTGTGACAGGACACTGTCTTTGTCTCTGTAATGGTGACAGATGACAATGAGAGAGACTGGTCTGTGAGGTGCCACCAGACAGAGAGAGAGAGAGAGAACATGAGAGAGAGAACACAGAGAGAGAGAGGGAGAGGGGAGGAGGTAGAGGGACAAAAAGAAACACTTGCATGCTTTGCGGTAGATAGGAGTGTATTGTCCAGAGACTAATGACAGGTAATGGTTGTGTTATTGGTTTTGTTGTCCAGACTTAACTTGGACTATTATCCCACTCAGAGAAAAGAGCTCCTAAACTCTCCCATCTTCCAACACTTCTCTCTCTCTGCAACAACACTGTCATTTTCTCAGGTGCAATTATGGCTCCGTTTATTCTGGTGTGATAGGGCCTATGTGTGGTGCGTGCATGTCTTGTGTGTGTATGCCTTTGTGTGTGTGTGTGTGTGTGTGTGTGTGTGTGTGTGTGTGTGTGTGTGTGTGTGTGTGTGTGTGTGTGTGTGTGTGTGTGTGTGTGTGTGTGTGTGTGTGTGTGTGTGTGTGTGTGTGTGTGTGTGTGTGTGTGTGTGAGCACGTACTTGTGCATGCATGCGCCCTGGGTGCATATGAAACAGATCTGTTAGTGGATTGAGTGGGTCTCATCATCTCTAAGACATTGTCCTGTATCTAGACCAGGGTCAGGCATGGAACATCGTCTACTTGATGGTTATTCTATAGTGCCACTAGTAAGCATCTTCCATACATGGCAGGGTCATGCTATGGAGACTATAGAGTAGTCTGTTGTAGTTACAGAACATAGCTTCCCATATGAAACCAGCATACATAGAGTATCTCCTGGTGGCTTCAATTATA
The DNA here is from genome assembly GCF_023373465.1 of Oncorhynchus keta. Classification (NCBI taxonomy): domain Eukaryota; kingdom Metazoa; phylum Chordata; class Actinopteri; order Salmoniformes; family Salmonidae; genus Oncorhynchus; species Oncorhynchus keta. Next base: position 245,994 of record NW_026290913.1, read on the forward strand.
CAAAACCAGTAGGAAGTGAAACCATTCTGCTTGAACATATCTTCCATAAGGAACCAGAAGTATTTACAGACAGTATCTCACAGTGGCTTCAAAGCTATAACACCAGTAGAAAGTAAGATATTTAGGCCGTAGACACTAAGGTCCATGGGGTCAATGGGTTAGATGTGTGTAAAGCTGCAACTTGTAAAAGGACAGGAAGGAAACATATGTCTCCTGCAAAATCAATGTGTCTAAATGGACAAAACCTGTCTGCTTGTTTCAGCTGGGTACAGAGAGGTGTGAGAAGTCCAGGGAGTCTGGTTTGTATGTGTGACGGAGGTGTGAGATGATCAGGGCCAGCCACAGAAGGTTTTAGGTGCTACTCTCCCTGTGACTGTTTACTCTACATGTTGGTCCTGTCTGTCTCAGTTCATACGTCAAGATGCACGAGACTGTCATGTTCCAGAGTCCTTGTGTGAGTGAGTGAGTGTTTGTGTGTGTGTGTCTGTGTGTGTACTCTACAGATGTCTTCAGGACTAATGGACAACCTTTAATCTACACCAGAAGACGAGATATTAGAAATATTTGATTTTGATGGTGTATATATTTTTCATTATGACTGAGAGAGCTTTTGAAGTACCTAAGTAACAAAATAATCGCCAGCCTCTGCTGTGTTTTCTACCCAGTGCCTCTTAAGGATCTCTTCTGAATGTTGCTCAAGGAAAAGCCATTGATTTGTTCTCTGTTGTCGTGACGATGTGATAAGAGGCTTCCTTTTGATGGGACGTTGAGTCATTAAGGCTCTCATCTGTCTGTAATAGGCCTGGCTAGCTACATGCTGAACATCACTTAGACTGCATTAAAGTCTCAAAATATTGAGATTATGTGATCATACAATGCTCAAATATACTTTCATTTCAGGAGAGATAGGGAAGGGAGTAGAGGAGGAGATAGGGGAGGTGGCAGAGAAGGATATAAGGAATGTGGTAGAAGAACAGATAAGGAAGGTGGTAGGGGAGGAGATAAGGAACATGGTAGAGGAGGATATAAGGGAGGTGGTAGAGGGGCAGAAAAGGAAGGTGGTAGGGGAGCAGGTAAATGAGATGGTAGAGGTGCAGATAAGGGAGGTGGTAGAGGAGCTAAGGAACCTGGTAGAGGAGATAAGGGAGGTGGTAGAGGAAATAAGGGAGTTGGTAGAGGAGAAGATAAGGAACATGGTAGAGGAGATAAGGGAGGTGGTAGAGGAGATAAGGGAGGTGGTAGAGGAAATAAGGGAGTTGGTAGAGGAGGACATAAGGGAAGGGATAGAATAGCAGAAAAGGGAGGGGGTAAAGGAGGATACAGGGGAGGTTGTAGACGAGGAAATAAGGAAGGTGTTAGAGGAGCAGATAAGGGAGGTGGTAGAGGAGATAAGGGAGGTGGTAGAGGAGCAGATAAGAGAGATGGTAGAGAAGGAGATAAGGTAGGTGGTAGAGAAGGAGATAAGGGAGGTGGTAGAGGAGCAGAAAAGGGAGATGGTAGAGAAGGAGATCAGGTAGGTGGTAGAGAAGGAGATAAGGGAGGTGGTAGAGGAGATAAGGGAGGTTGTAGAGGAGCAGATAAGAGAGATGGTAGAGAAGGAGATAAGGTAGGTGGTAGAGAAGGAGATAAGGGAGGTGGTAGAGGAGCAGATAAGGGAGATGGTAGAGGAGATAAGGGAGGTGGTAGAGGAGCAGATAAGAGAGATGGTAGAGAAGGAGATAAGGTAGGTGGTAGAGAAGGAGATAAGGGAGGTGGTAGAGGAGCAGATAAGGGAGATGGTAGAGAATGAGATAAGGGAGGTGGTAGAGAAGGAGATAAGGGAGGTGGTAGAGGAGCAGATAAGGGAGATGGTAGAGAAGGAGATAAGGGAGGTGGTAGAGGAGCAGATAAGGGAGATGGTAGAGAAGGAGATAAGGGAGGTGGTAGAGAAGGAGATAAGGGAGGTGGTAGAGGAGCAGATGAGGAACATGATAGAGGAGATAAGGGAGGTGGTAGAGGAGCAGATAAGGGAGATGGTAGAGAAGGAGATAAGTGAGATGGTAGAGGAGAAGATAAGGAACATCGTAGAGGAGATAAGGGAGGTGGTAGAGGAGCAGATAAGGGAGATGGTAGAGAAGGAGATAAGGTAGGTGGCAGAGAAGGAGATAAGGTAGGTGGTAGAGAAGGAGATAAGGGAGGTGGTAGAGGAGCAGATAAGGGAGGTGGTAGAGGAGAAGATGAGGAACATAGTAGAGGAGATAAGGGAGGTGTTAGAGGAGATAAGGGAGGTGGTAGAGGAGCAGATAAGAGAGATGGTAGAGAAGGAGATAAGGTGGGTGGTAGAGAAGGAGATAAGGGAGGTGGTAGAGGAGCAGATAAGGGAGATGGTAGAGAAGGAGATAAGGGAGGTGGTAGAGGAGCAGATAAGGGAGATGGTAGAGAAGGAGATAAGGGAGGTGGTAGAGGAGCAGATAAGGGAGATGGTAGAGAAGGAGATAAGGGAGGTGGTAGAGAAGGAGATACGGGAGGTGGTAGAGGAGCAGATGAGGGACATGGTAGAGGAGATAAGGGAGGTGGTAGAGGAGCAGATAAGGGAGATGGTAGAGAAGGAGATAAGTGAGGTGGTAGAGGAGAAGATAAGGAACATGGTAGAGGAGATAAGGGAGGTGGTAGAGGAGCAGATAAGGGAGATGGTAGAGAAGGAGATAAGGGAGGTGGTAGAGGAGCAGATAAGAGAGATGGTAGAGAAGGAGATAAGGTAGGTGGTAGAGAAGGAGATAAGGGAGGTGGTAGAGAAGGAGATAAGGGAGGTGGTAAGAGGAGCAGATAAGGGAGATGGTAGAGAAGGAGATAAGGGAGGTGGTAGAGGAGCAGATAAGGGATATGGTAGAGAAGGAGATCAGGTAGGTGGTAGAGAAGGAGATAAGGGAGGTGGTAGAGGAGATAAGGGAGGTGGTAGAGGAAATAAGGGAGTTGGTAGAGGAGGACATAAGGGAAGGGATAGAATAGCAGAAAAGAGAGGGGGGTAAAGGAGGATACAGGGGAGGTTGTAGACGAGGAAATAAGGAAGGTGTTAGAGGAGCAGATAAGAGAGATGGTAGAGAAGGAGATAAGGTAGGTGGCAGAGAAGGAGATAAGGGAGGTGGTAGAGGAGCAGATAAGGGAGATGGTAGAGAAGGAGATAAGGTAGGTGGTAGAGAAGGAGATAATGGAGATGGTAGAGAAGGAGATAAGGGAGGTGGTAGAGGAGAAGATGAGGAACATGGTAGAGGAGATAAGGGAGGTGGTAGAGGAGCAGATAAGAGAGGTGGTAGAGGAGAAGATAAGGAACATGGTAGAGGAGATACGGGAGGTGGTAGAGGAGAAGATAAGGAACATGGTAGAGGAGATAAAAAGGTGGTAGAGGAGCAGATAAGGAAGGTGGTAGAGGAGCAGATAAGGAAGGTGGTAGAGGAGCAGATAAGGAAGGTGGTAGAGGAACAGATAAGGAAGGTGGTAGAGGAGCAGATAAGGAAGATGGTAGAGGAGCAGATAAGGAAGGTGGTAGAGGAGGAGATAAGGGAGGTGATAGAGGAGCATTAGATAGAGATGGAGATAGCACAGCTAGAGTGATGATGAAAGGAGAAGAAAAAAAGAGGTGGAGATGAGAAAGTGTGAGAGGAGTGTATTTTTAGCAGCTGATCTGTCACCTGCGTTTGTGTTTCTGATCGCTGGCGTCCGTCAGACCACTGGAGCATGGCAGCCTTGGAACAACGCCAGGGAGACACACATACACACGCACGCACACACGCACGCACACACACACGCACGCACACACGCACGCACACGCACGCACACGCACACACACACACGCACACGCACACACGCACACGCGCACACACATGCACACGCACGCACGCACGCGCACACATGCACGCGCACGCACACACGCACGCGCGCACACACACGCGCATGCATGCACACGCACACACACGCACACGCACACACACACACACACACGCACTCGCACACACACGCACACGCACACGCACAGCTGGTGTGTTTAAGCTATGTGTGGGGGTGTTTCTCTCTGGAGGATCCTGCTGTGGATCGGAGGCCTGGTTACCATGGTGACAGCATATTTTTCCAGAATCGCTCCTATCGATCCTCAGAGAGGCGTCGACGACCCAGCAAGACAAAGATAGAGGAATGTGTGTGTGTGTGTATGTGTGTGTGTGTGTATGTGTTAACGGTTCTCTAGGTTGAAATAAGGTTCCAGAGAAAACGGGTTTCTACCTCAGCTAACAGAACGCTCTGTGGTCTTGCAGCAGAGGGTCAAAACACACTCTTCTTTCCTAAGTGTGTGTCTGTGTGTCTGTGTACGTTTGTATGTTGGTTTGTCTGTTTAGGTTACTACAAGCTCCACTCCGTACGTGTGTGGAGTAGCGAACACCACTTGGTAACATGGTATCCTCGCCTGTCCCACTCCCATTCACAGGGGGGCAATAGCTACATTTTGAATTGTTGTCTTTTCATTTAGTAAACAACAAGGAAGAGTCGCATTCCCTTGCTAGTAGTAGACTGCTAGTAGTTAGCTGCCAGCCTTGTCTGCTGGCTCTAGCCTTGCTAAAACATAGCAAGCTATCTAACCTTTATAGCTTCCCACATCTCCATGTGAAATAATCAAATTCATAATAAAAAAATATGCCCTGGCAAATATATCCTTATTTATATTCTTCTCCTTGCCAGTGTAACCTACAACATTATCCTAATTCTTCTCCATGCCAGTGTAACCTACAACATTATCCTAATTCTTCTCCTTGCCAGTGTAACCTACAACATTATCCTAATTCTTCTCCTTGCCAGTGTAACCTACAACATTATCCTAATTCTTCTCCTTGCCAGTGTAATCTACAACATTATCCTAATTCTTCTCCTTGCCAGTGTAACCTACACTCCCATATCAGCCAAAAATCTAATCTAATCATTTTTTGTCACGGAGAAAAGAAAAAGCACATGACTATCTGTTTTAGCTTAGAATAACGTTATCACTTCTAAACAAAATATATTTTGGGGGGATTCTATAAGGCTACAATGTTGTTTGGTTTATTGTTTGAACAATCCCTGAGATTATATTTGGTTATCAATGCAAAATAGGCTACTTTGATGAATAGTCTATATAGCAGATTTTTAATATTTTTAAATGTAACCTTTATTTAACTAGGCAAGTCAGTTAAGCACAAATTCTTATTTACAATGACGGTCTACCCCGGCCAGACCCGGATGACGCTGGGCCAACTGTGTGCCGCCCTATGGGACTCCCAATCACAGCCGGAAGTGGTATAGCCTGGATTCAAACCAGGGACTGAAGTGACCCCTCTTGCACTGTGATGCAGTGCCTTAGACTGCTGCACCACTCGGGAGGCCTAAGGAATCAAGGAACCAAGTGACAACACTGCCCCCGCGGCAGCAGAAGGACTGATACGTTGGGTCTCAATACAGAGAGTATTACAAGGAACCGTTTCCCTTGTAATGAATAACTACATCGCAAAACACTGAGCTCTGCTCCGTTGGCCCTGTCTACGAATTCTCTGCCTTTTGTCTCACTGAGGAGCATTCCAACTCAAGGTTGGAGTCTTTCCTTCTCCCCTGCTCCATCCTCCCTCCCTCCTTCCCTCACTGCCTCCCTCCCTCACTGCCTCCCTCACTGTCTCCCTGCCTCACTGCCTCCCTGCCTCCCTCCCTCCCTGCTTCCCTCACTGCCTCCCTCCCTCCCTCACTGCCTCCCTGCCTCCCTGCCCCTCTCTCTCCACCCAGCTGCGTCTGAATGCAGTGTGTCTGAATGAGCTGCTAACCTTGACACTAAATCAATAACAGACCAACTCTTTGAAGAATCACAGATGGAATAAGTGCCGTCCAGCCAGGCCCCCTCTGAGCCGCCCAGTGTGTGTGTGTGTCTGTGTGTGTTGGTGTGTGTAATGTGTATTGCACAGTGTGCTGTGCAGTGAGTGTGTTTGTGTTTATTTTCTAAGGCCTTGTGCAGACTGACTGCAGTATTGCTTGTTTGAGGTCCAACAGAACAATATTAATTTCAATACCATTGCACCTCAGTTGCTGGACAAGGCTGTGGTGTGTGCTGTGTGCCACAAGAGTTCACGCACAAACACACACGCACGCACACGCCAAGGTAAAACCATACTCACAAATACGGCTGTTTTCTACTGCCAAGACGCCCAACCCATTTCTCTTTCCTCCTCTCCTCTCTTCTCCTCTCTTCTCCTCTTTCCTCCTCTCTTTCCTCCTCTCTTCTCCTCTCTCCTCCTCCCTTCTCTTCCTCTCTTCCTCTCTCCTCCTCTTTCCTTCTCTCTTCTCTTCCTCTCCTCCTCTCTCCTCCCTCTTAGAATTAATCCTGTTCTTATTATCTTCTCCCTGTTCCTCTGCTTTCTTTCCTTCTCCTATTGATTTTCACTTAAATCTTTTCATCCCTTTTTTTCTCTCCCATCTTTCTCTTCACTGATGGCACTAGACACGCCTTCCCTCCCTCCTCCTTCCCCCTCTCCCTTTACCTCTTTCCTCATCCCACATAGTCTTTGTCCTCCCCTCTTGTCTCTTATCTTTTTCTCAGTCCTCCTTTCATCAATTCATCCACACAGACCTCCACTCCCCTCTGTTCATATTCGGATGGTCTGATGGAGAATGTAGATTGCATGCAGAGTGAATATTGATATTATTACATGGATCATTACAGATTCCATGAATACCATGCATGTTATACAACGTAAAATAAATGATTTCTGCTACAATATTGTTAACTGTAAGGTTCAGTCAAGGTCAAACGTTGTACAATAACATTGTTTGTCTCTAGGCTGTGGCCAATGAGATGCAGAAAACATTGTTGTCTCCAGGCTGTGGCCAATGAGAAGCCAGAAAACATTGCTTGTCTCCAGGCTGAGGCTAACTGAACGTAGCAGGTGTAAAAGAAAACGCCTGAGCCGAGTTTCCACATCCGGTTTTCAGCGGAAAAGGAAGCTAGGTTGAATTAGCTGAAAACCAAATACATCGGGTTGTTGTCAACTCCGCTAAGGGTGGGCTGTGGCCAATGAGAGGCCAGGCAAGTACAGCTAGAGAAAAAGGAAATCGTGGAGAGAGGAGATATCTCCCTGAAATTTCTGCTCCTTAAACAAACATTAATTTACCTGTTGGTTATTCATTTACTAGACAGAGCACTGAACACACAAGCGCACAAGTATGCACACACACACACACACACACACACACACACACACACACACACACACACACACACACACACACACACACACACACACACACACACACACACACACACACACACACACACACACACACACACACACACACACACACACACACACACAACATTGATTTCCCTTCACTGAAACACTCTGTGCAATCTTGCAGGCCTGTAATTTGAGGTAACAACAAAGTCAGTGTGTAATTTCAGCCAGGACAGAATAGGACAGACACATAAAGGGGAGAGAAAGTTTTCAGTGTTAAATGATGTGTGTGATGATGATAGCTCTGTCTGGTGTGTGTGTGTGTGTGTGTGTGTGTGTGTGTGTGTGTGTGTGTGTGTGTGTGTGTGTGTGTGTGTGTGTGTGTGTGTGTGTGTGTGTGTGTGTGTGTGTGTGTGTGTGTGTGTGGTGATAGCAGTGTATTGTGTATAGGCTGACAGGCACCTATAAAGGCTGTCTGAGCAGAGCAGCACTGAACAGAGAAACACTGTTATTCACACCGTTTACTGGCCATTGTCAAAACACAACTGCAATCTGGAACAGGGTTTAACTGCTTTAATGTTATTCAGTCACAGACACACCATCCCCCTCCACTAAACCCCTCCACCTCAGCTTCCCCGCCACCTTCCCTTCCCTTCCCTTCCTCCACCCCCCCTTTTCACCATCCATTCTTCCTACCTCCCATCTTCCCCCTGCTCTCCTTTTCTCTATCCCTATCATATGGACAGATATAGAGCGGGGGGCAGGGGGGATTCCAGTAAGAAGATGGAGAATGAATAAGAACAGGTGAAAAACATAGAATGGAAAGAGGCATATGGATGGAGACTTTTTTGAGAGGTGGACAGCGACCTCAGGGGGTGTAGAGGAGAGAAGGGAGGGAGGAGGGGGTGAGGAGGGGTAAGGGAGAGGGTGAGGAGGGGTAAAGGAGGGAGGGAGGAGGTCACAACCTTGAGTATTGATCAGGCTCCATAATTTCCACGGCGACTGGGACCCCTCTCTGAGCTGCTGCACCACATTAAACCAGAGATCCATAACACACACACACACACACACACACACACACACACACACACACACACACACACACACACACACACACACACACACACACACACACACACACACACACACACACACACACACACACACACACACACACACACACACACACACACACACGGCTGCTCATCCAAGCACAGGAAGAAACTGATTTAATTGTTAGAAAACAATCTGGGGCTGCAGAGAGTCACTGATTCATCATGATTCCTGTGTGTCAGGCCTGACTGTATGTATGTATGTATGTATGTATGTATGTATGTATGTATGTATGTATGTATGTATGTATGTATGTATGTATGTATGTATGTATGTATGTATGTGTGTGTGTGTGTGTGTGTGTGTGTGTGTGTGCTGGTGACAAGCAGGTGGGCTGGCCACAGGGCTTTGGCCAATGACCTCAGAGATCAGACCGAAGACCTCTTCAGTCTCATCCACTGCCACTGGGCCTTATGGTGCAGGAGGCTTCACGTATAGGAGGCCTGATGGTGCAGGAGGCTTCACCTTGCAGGAGGCCTCACGGAGCAGGGGGACTGACATTCCATGCTGTACAGATACCCATTGCACTGATTGCCAGGTGGAATGGTGAAGAAGCTGAAGAGAATTGTCTTCAATCTTCCAGTATCACTTAAAGCCACCCAGCCGGTTACACACACACACACACACACACACACACACACACACACACACACACACACACACACACACACACACACACACACACACACACACACACACACACACACACACACACACACACACACACACACACACACACACACACACACACACACACACAGCCATCAGAGCAGATCATCCCTCACTAAAGACAGATGAAGCATCAACAATATACACATCAACTCAACTCTCACAACACCTGATCACTGGCCAGTTAATTAAGAACGATACCATTTAAGCCATAAACTATTTCCCAAGTTGGGATCAATGAAGTACTACTCGTGTTTTATGTGTGGACAACGTCCCAAAGTTGGGACATCTTAGGAAATATTTGGGGCACAACCATGCAACGTGCCAGGTTCGTAGAGTACTATGTCTACAGGTCCAGTTGGTCTTATAACCTCCCGATTAAATATACTAACCTTTAGTTTGAGGTCGTAAGAATAGAATAGAATGGATATTTATTATCCATTTCCACAGAAATTCAAACTGGCAGCTCTTTGGTTATTGGTCGGGCTAAATGTCTGTGCAGGTTGAATGTAATAAAGTGATATCAGGCTCTTTTGAAATGTTACCACAAGTCTCAGTCAAAGTGATTATATCTCTCTGAGATCGTGTTACACACTCTTCCTCCACTCTCTGTTATTCTTACATGCCTGTGAGTGTTTGTGTAAGAGAGAGCATGTGTGTGTCTGTGTGTGTGTTTGTGTGTCTGTATTTGTGTGTGTTTGTATGTGTGTGTGTGTCTGTGTTTGTATGTGTATCTGTATGTGTTTGTGTGTGTGTGTGACTATGATAGCCTACCAACTTGCAGCATCATCTTATTACTGAATGTCTGACCTGCAACAGAGTGTGTGTGTGTGGTAGGTGTGTTTGGTAGGTGTGTGTGTGTGTTGACCTGCAGCTCATCCCTTTTAGGAGGAGTGAAGGCAGAGCAGTCATCTATCTGATGACCAGACCTAATCCTGTGATGGAGCTCTGTTTAATGGATTATTACACCTGACACACTGTGTGTGTGTGTGTGTGTGTGTGTGTGTGTGTGTGTGTGTGTGTGTGTGTGTGTGTGTGTGTGTGTGTGTGTGTGTGTGTGTGTGTGTGTGTGTGTGTGTGCGTGCTTGTGTGTGTGTTATGGCTCACATTGCCTCCCAGTGTTAGCGTCAGTGTACTGCCAGTTCAGTAACCGTCACTAGGAAGAGCATTAGTTCCTCTCAGTGTGTCTCTGTCCTTTGCAGCACTGGGCATGCAGACAGACGGACGTGATGGGAGAGGGACTGTGTCTGTGGGGCCGTGTGTGTGTGTGTGTGTGTGTGTGTGTGTGTGTGTGTGTGTGTGTGTGTGTGTGTGTGTGTGTGTGTGTGTGTGTGTGTGTGTGTGTGTGTGTGTGTGTGTGTGTGTGTGTGTGTGTGTGTGTGTGTGTGTGTGTAGGATGCAGGCAGACAGGGGTGGCGCCTCACAGATTTCACTTAGTTTAAAAATACTCCCCTTAATGTCATTAGAGCTGCTTTATAGGATGGTGTGTTAAAACAAGGAGGAATGTGTGTGTCTGCATGTGTACATTAGAGGGTGCTGTGTTAAAACAAAGAGAAAAGGGGATTTAATCATCTCTCTAAGGCTGCATCTTCTCACAGTCCCTTACTGTGTTAACATCATGTTGGCTTACACTTTGTCTGATAGGAGAAACACACACACACACACACACACACACACACACACACACACACACACACACACACACACACACACACACACACACACACACACACACACACACACGCAATCCATCATTTCTGATTACTGTCAGTACAAAGTATACAGGAATGCCTAGAAGGCATAGTTGTGTTTTCCTATATTCTTCATTGTTGAGGTTTTCACTAGATTCTGGTTTCTTTAATTCTGCAGTAGAATGACTCATAAGATAGGTTAAGATAGCTCAGCCATAAGGATACAGAGGAGAATAGTGCCCTGTAAAGATGTTATATATAACCTACACCAGATATTGCATAGAATTCTCCAAATCTACAGAACTGTTACCTTAGCGATAAAGACCACTTTTATGAGAGGAGGAAAGGAAAGATAAGGACATGAAAGGAAAGAAATGGAAGGAATGGAAAAGAAAAGGATAAAACTGGAGACCTATTGATTTCTCCTAAATAATACAGATGTGCTAGTGAACCTGAGCTGCATGGGTGTGTGTGTGAGTGTATGTGCATGCGTGTGTGTACGTGTATATGTGTGTGTGTGTGTGTGTGTGTGTGTGTGTGTGTGTGTGTGTGTGTGTGTGTGTGTGTGTGTGTGTGTGTGTGTGTGTGTGTATGTTCCTGCAAGTGTGCTGATTATGTGTGCAAAACTATAACAAATATGTAAAAGATATATAACCCCCTTTAACAAATGAACCAGTGAGTGACAGAGGCCAGTGTTTGTATCTGTAATGGTAGAGAGAATGAGGAGAAGGGGAGAACGACAGCCTTTATCTTGAATGTGTTAAGTCCCTCAACGACTGATTTAGAAAGACGCATCTTCACTGTCTAGGCGAAGCCTTTTAAGGTGCTTCAGCCAGTGTATGTGTGGTTGTGTAGTGTGTGTGGTTGTGTAGTGTGTGTGTGTGTGTGTGTGTGTTTGTGTGTGTGTGTGTTTGTGTAGTGTGTGTGTGTTTGTGTAGTGTGTATATGTTCTTGTATAGTGTGTGTGTGTGTTTGTGTAGTGTGTGTGTGTGTGTGTGTGTGTGTGTGTGTGTGTTTGTGTAGTGTGTGTGTGTATGTGTGTGTGTAGTGAGTGTGTGTTAATGTGTTCTTCAGCTCTAAGGACTCCATTAGGACACATTACAAAGCCTTGATCCTTTTCATTGTGGAGTGTCCTTGGGTAGCTGGGGCGCCTCTTCCATTACACACATCTCTCTCGGTCTGTCTGTGTGTGTTATTGTGTGTGTGTGTTTCTGTGTGTTTGTGTATGTGATTAACTGGGTTCAAAACCGTGTCTCCTGCATGCCAAATGTCTGTCTTAGCCGACTGAGGAAAAGCCTAGGTATTAGCTTGGGGAGCTAACGCCAGTCTTCAGGTTTCAGGCAAGATTACTCATCACTGGATCGTGGTTAGCTGAACTACCTCCGTTACATGTGTGTGTGTGTGTGTGTATGTTTGTGTGTGTGTGTCTAAGTATGTGTTTACCCCCCCAAATTCTCTACGCCAGGGGTATTCAACTCTGACCTTACAAGGTCTGGAGCCTGCTGATTTTCTGTTCTACCTGATCATTAATTGCACCCATCTGGTGTCCCGGGTCTAAATCAGTCCCTGATTAGTTGGGTCAATTAACAAATGCAGTGTAACTGGCTTCGAGGTCCAGAGTGTAGTTGGAGGGCTCTACACAGATAAAGGGTAATTTACACACTGCCACTCAGAGAGAGCGAGGAGACATATCTAACCATCAGCTCTATCAGCTACACACTATCCAACCATCACTGCCTTGATCATTAATCACACACACAATCACAAACGCAAGCAACCTTCAGCTTCACTCGGTTCGTCCTCTCTCTCTCTCTCTCTCTCTCTCTCTCTCTCTCTCTCTCTCTCTCCATATCTGTCTCAGTACTCTACTTCCTCTCTCTCTCCCTCTCCCTCTCTCCATATCTGTCTCAGTACTCTACTTCCTCTCTCTCTCCCTCTCCCTCTCTCTCCATATCTGTCTCAGTACTCTACTTTCTCTCTCTCTCCCTCTCCCTCTCTCTCCATATCTGTCTCAGTACTCTACTTCCTCTCTCTCTCCATATCTGTCTCAGTACTCTACTTCCTCTCTCTCTCCCTCTCCCTCTCTCTCCATATCTGTCTCAGTACTCTACTTTCTCTCTCTCTCCATATCTGTCTCAGTACTCTACTTCCTCTCTCTCTCCCTCTCCCTCTCTCTCCATATCTGTCTCAGTACTCTACTTTCTCTGTCTATCTCTCTCCTCCTTCTCTTTCTTCAATGTTGCCCGCCTACAGAAGCTCCCCAGTGGTTCACTGAGGTGTAGTGTCCACCGTTAAGGTCAGGTCCAGTTGTCCCCTATGAGGGGGATGGAGAACTATGGGGGAGGGGGTTAGGGGTCAGGCTGCATGGTAGATAGGGCTGGAAGGAGGTGAGACAAAGAGGGGGTGAGAGAGGGGCCGGAGGGGTGTTAGGGGTCAGAGGCTGCATGGTAGATAGGGCTGGAAGGAGGTGAGAGGTGGAGAGAGAGGGGCCGGAGGGGTGTTAAGGGTCAGAGGCTGCATGGTAGATAGGGCTGGAAGGGGTGAGAGGGGGAGGGGTGAGAGAGGGGCCGGAGGGGTGTTAGGGAAGAGGGGATAGGGAGAGAGAGGTGACCTTTCAAGGACAGATGGTCAATGTTGGGCAAGATGTACTGTATTTGGAAGTATCCTCATTGAATTGTGTAGTTTAGTTGCTAGTAGAAACCATTTCAACGGGGCCTAATCAACACCTGAATTACTGGCATGATCAATGTGAATAATATGATGTGATGTCTTTAGGGGTGGATTAGTTATTTCATTGGATAAGAACAACAGAGAATCAGGTGAGTATTCAGGGTATTTAAAGATAGTCATGAAGGTTACTGAATTTAGAGTGTTTAGAGTGAATCCCTGTCTTCAGTGTGATATTAACTTACTCACTCTTTAGGGATTCCTAATGGACTACATTCATTTAATTACAGCTCTTGATTAACATGCTTTATCGATGCACCCGTGTATGTATGTGTGTGTGTGTGGTGTGTGGTGTGTGTGTGGTGTGGAGGACATAAGTAGGGAGTGAGGAAGTGTGATAGAGAACAAAAGTTAGAATGGGATAATTGGGAGAGGTAGTTGAGAAAGAGAACCAACAATATACAGTGTGATGTCAGAATCCTTTCAGCAGCTAGCCGACAGTTGATTGGTTGGCTTGAACCTGAATTAAAGTTTAAGGGAGACTAACTGCTAGTACTATTATCCTAACACGGGGTCCACATTTTTCAATGAGGTGTCACTGTAAATAAGAATTTGTTCTTAACTGACTTGAACAGTTAAATTAAAGGTTCAATTTAAAAAAGGTCTGGAGGACCGCACTGAAAATGTGTTATATTTCATTACTCAAAATTTGACTAAAAATGGTCCTCTATCCAGGGCTCTAAAGTGAGGTCGGATATGCAACAAAATACTTATTTGTGCGACATGGAGTTTTATTTTGGGAGCACCAGTACTTAACAATATTTCACGGCAACACTTCTCTACACCGCTCAAACAAGACAGGCTGCTTCCCGTGGCTGCTGGCTGCCTCCGGTGGCTGCTGGCTGCCCCCCGTGGCTGCTGGCTGCCCCCCGTGGCTGCTGGCTGCCTCCCGTGGCTGCCTCCCGTGGCTGATGGCTGCCTCCCGTGGCTGCCTCCCGTGGCTGCTGGCTGCCCCCCCCCCGTGGCTGCTGGCTGCCCCCCGTGGCTGCTGGCTGCCTCCCGTGGCTGCCTCCCGTGGCTGCTGGCTGCTTCCCGTGGCTGCTGGCTGCCCCCGTGGCTGCTGGCTGCCTCCCGTGGCTGCTGGCTGCCCCCCCCCGTGGCTGCTGGCTGCCTCCCGTGGCTGCTGGATGCCCCCATGGCTGCTGGCTGCCCCACCCCCGTGGCTGCTGGCTGCTGGCTGGCCCCCCGTGGCTGCTGGCTGCCCCCGTGGCTGCTGGCTGCCTCCCGTGGCTGCTGGCTGCCCCCGTGGCTGCTGGCTGCCCCCGGGGCTGCTGGCTGCCCCCGGGGCTGCTGGCTGCCTCCCGGGCTGCTGGCTGCCTCCCGTGGCTGCTGGCTGCTCCCTCCCGTGGCTGCTGGCTGCTCCCTCCCGTGGCTGCTGGCTGCTCCCTCCCGTGGCTGCTGGCTGCCCCCCCCGTGGCTGCTGGCTGCCTCCCGTGGCTGCCCCCCCATGGCTGCTGGCTGCCCCCCGTGGCTGCTGGCTGCCCCCCCCGTGGCTGCTGCCTCCCGTGGCTGCTGCCTCCCGTGGCTGCTGGCTTCCATTTTCCGGGCCACACACATCAAGACACGCCCCCTGCCACTCAAGCAGTTGGCACACAGCTCCCCCACACTGTTATTCTCTCAGAATGCTGTCAGTTCATGCACTCAACACAGGTTCTTCCAAAACAACAAAGATGCTGCTTTCCATGTTGCTTTGGTTGTCTTCCTCTCAGGCTTCCATGTCCTCTCCCTGGACCTCCTTAATGTCCACCCCTTGAACATAGTCCACCTCTTGAACATCAGACTCTGAGGCCTCATCTTCACTGTCACTTTCCAACCTTGTTGAGGATGGCTCATTGTCAGGCTCAAAAATCCTCATATTTGTCCAGATGGCCACTAATCTTTCAACCCTTGTATTGGTCAGCCTGTTGCGTGCTTTGGTATGCGTGTTCCCAAACAAGGAGCAGTTGCGCTCTGAGGCGGCTGATGTTGGTGGGATTTGGAGGATGATGGAGGCAGCAGGGGAAAGAGACACAAATTCCCTTCCACCAGGTGGCTGATGAGATATGTTGGCACGACGGCCATATTGCATCTCCATCCCAAAGCCCTTGCTTGGAAGTGTACTTTGCCAGACTGCCAAGAACCTTGCCCTCATCCAGGCCAAGGTGGCGAGACACGGTAGTGATGACACCATATGCCATTGCCAGCATACTTGGGGTCTAACATGTATGCTGCGGGGGTCCAACATGTATTTCAGAACTGCAGTTTCCCTGCTTGGAGCAACAGTGTAGTGGGCAAGGCAGTACGGATTTCTTCTCTTACATCTGAAAGTAGAGTCTGAACATCAGACAGGATGGCATTGTCTCCCTCAATCCGTGCAATGGCTACTGCTATAGGTTTCAGGAGTTTCAGGCTGCTTACCATTTACCACCCAAAATACATTATCCAGGAGGATCCTCGTGATGGGGCTGTCCATATCGGCAGACTGTGATATGGCCATTTCTTGAAGACTCCTTCCCCTCCAGAAGACTGTCAAACATGATGACAACACCACCCCAACAGGTGTTGCTGGGCAGCTTCAATGTGGTGCTCTTATTCTTCTCACTTTGCTTGGTGAGGTAGATTGCTGCTATAACTTGATGACCCTTCACATTTTTTTTTATTTTTTACACCTTTATTTTACTAGGCAAGTCAGTTAAGAACAAATTCTTATTTTCAATGACGGCCTAGGAACAGTGGGTTAACTGCCTGTTCAGGGGCAGAACGACAGATTTTGTACCTTGTCAGCTCAGGGATTTGAACTTACAACCTTTCGGTTACTAATCCAATGCTCTAAAAACTAGGCTACCCTGCCGCCCCGACAGTTGAAGTCGGAAGTTTACATACACCTTAGCCAAATACATTTAAACTCTGTTTTTCACAACTTCTGACATTTAATCCTAGTAAAAATTCCCAGTCTTAGGTCAGTTAGGATCACCACTTTATTTTAAGAATGTGAAATATCAGAATAATAGTAGAGAGAATGATTTATTTCAGCTTTTATTTCTTCCATCACATTCCCAATGGATCAGAAGTTTACATACACTCAATTAGTATTTGGTAGCATTGCCTTTACATTGTTTAACTTGGGTCAAACGTTTCAGGTAGCCAAGCTACCAAGCTCACCACAATAAGTTGGGTGAATGTTGGCCAATTCCTCCTGACTGAGCTGGTGTTACTGAGTCAGGTTTGTAGGACTCCTTGCTCACACACACCTTTTCAGTTCTGCCCCCAAATTTTCTATAGGATCGAGGTCAGTGCTTTGTGATGACCACTCCAATACCTTGACTTTGTTGTCCTTAAGCCATTTTGCCACAACTTTGGAAGTATGCTTGGGGTCATTGTCCATTTTGAAGACCCATTTGCGACCAAGCTTTAACTTCCTGGCTGATGTCTTAAATGTTGCTTCAATATATCCACATAATTTTCCTGCCTCATAATGGCATTTATTTTGTGAAGTGCACCAGTCCCTCCTGCAGCAAAACACCCCGACAACATGCTTCACGTTTGGGATTGTAACGGTTTTCTTGAGTTGAAGGAGAGGCGGACCAAAACGCAGCGTGGTTATTATTCATGGTTCTTTAATAAAGATACTATACATGAATAGACTAACAAAACAATAAACGTGAGAAAACCTAAACGGCCTATCTGGTGAAAACAAACACGGAGACAGGAACAATCACCCACAAAACCAAACACCAAACAGGCTACCTAAATATGGTTCCCAATCAGAGACAAGGACTAACACCTGCCTCTGATTGAGAACCATATCAGGCCAAACACAGAAACAGACAAACTAGACACACAACATAGAAAGCCCACTCATATCACACCCTGACCAAACAAAACATAGAAACATACAAAGCAAACTATGTTCAGGGTGTGACAGTACCTCCCCCAAGGTGCGGACTCCGGCCGCAAAACCTGAACCTATTGGGGAGGGTCTGGGTGGGCATCTGTCCGCGGTGTATGGTGCCTGCTCAGCGTGTCTGGTCGCCGGTACGCAGTTTTGGTCCAGGGTATCCTGCGCCGGCTCTGCGTGCTGTGTCTCCGGGGCGCTGGGAGGGTGCAGTGCATCCTATGCCTGCGCTCCGCTCGTGCCGGGCAAATGTGGGAGTGGAGCCTAAGGGAGAGGTGCACGTAGTAGGCACTAGATCTCCCGTGCTTACCCACAGCCCGGTTCAACCTGTGCCTGCACTCTGGAGGGTCCGGGCTAGAGTAGTGATCCAACCTGGGGGAGTGGTGCCAAGTCTGCGCACCAGAGCTCCAGTGCTCCCCCACAGCCCGGTTCTTCAGGTGCCTCCTCCTAACACCAGGCCTCCTGGAGGTCTCCCCAGCCTGGTGGGTCCTGTGGCAGCCCCACGCACCAGGCTGTCTCTCTGTCTCCTCCCTACAGGTGGTCCCGCGCCGTCGGAGTCTCCCGCCTGTCCGGCGCCGCTGGAGCCTTCCTCCGCTACAGCGCTGCCGGAGCCTCCCGCCTGTCCAGCGCTGCCAGAGCCTCCCGCCTGTCCAGCGCTGCCAGAGCCTCCCGCCTGTCTAGCGCTGACAGACGCCCACCCAGACCCTCCCCTATAGGTTAAGGTTTTGCGGCCGGAGTCCGCACCTTGGGGGTACTGTCACGTTCTGACCTTTATTTCCTCTGTTTTGTATTCATTATTTAGTATGGTCAGGGCGTGAGTTGGGGTGGGCAGTCTATGTTTGATTTTCTATGATTTGGGGATTTCTATGTTTTGGCCTAATATGGTTCTCAATCAGAGGCAGGTGTCATTAGTTGTCTCTGATTGAGAATCATACTTAGGTAGCCTGGGTTGCACTGTTTGTTTGTGGGTAATTGTCAATGTTTAATTGCTTGTTTCGGCACAGTTCTCATTAGCTTCAAGGTTGTTATTTCATTTATTGTTTTTGTATAGTGTTTCAGTGTTCAGTGTTATCTTTATTAAAATTCATGATGAACATATACCACGCCGCATTTTGGTCCTCTGATCCTTCTCGCCTCTCCTCTTCAGATGAAGAGGAGGACGACTGTGACAGGGATGGTGTTCTTCGGCTTGCATGCCTCCCCCTTTATCCTCCAAACATAACGATGGTCATTATGGCCAAACAGTTCTATTTTTGTTTCATCAGAGCAGAGGACAGTTCTCCATAAAGTACGTTTTTTGTCCCCATGTGCAATTGCAAAACGTAGTCTGGCTATTTTCTGGCGGTTTTGGAGCAGTGGTTTCTCGCTGGCTGAGCGGCCTTTTATATCGATATAGGACTTGTTTTTACTGTGGATATATATACTTTTGTACCTGTTTCCTCTAGCATCTTCACAATGTCCTTTGCTGTTGTTCTGGGAGTGATTTTCACACCAAAGTACGTTCAGCTCTATGAGACAGAGCGTGTCTCCTTCCTGAGTGGTATGACGGCCACGTGGTCCCATGGTGTTTATACTTGCGTACTATTGTTTGTACAGATGAACGTGGTACCTTCAGGCGTTTGCAAATTGCTTCCAAGGATGAACCAGACTTGTGGAGGTCTACAAATTTATTTCTGAGGTCTTGGCTGATTTATTTTTATTTTCCCATGATGTCAAGCAAAGAGGCACTGAGTTTGAAGGTAGGCCTTGAAATACATCCACAGGTACACCTCCAATGGACTCAAATGATGTCAATTCGCCTATCAGAAGCTTCTAAAGCCATGACATAATTTTCTGGAATTTTCCAAGCTGTTTAAAGGCACAGAAGTATGTACACTTCTGACGCACTGGAATTGTGATACAGTGAATTATAAGTGAAATAATCTGTCTGTAAACAATTGTTTGAAAAATTACTTGTGTCATGCACAAAGTAGATGTTCCCACTGACTTGCCAAAACTATTGGTTGTTAACAAGGAATGTGTGGAGTGGTTGAAAAACAAGTTTTAATAACTCCAACATGAGTGTATGTAAACTTCCGACTTCAACTGTACCTAACCATTTTCTTGGCTCTCTTGTAGAGTGTATCCATTGTTTTCATTGCCATGTGTCACGCCCTGGTCGAAGTATTTTGTGTTTATCTTTATGTATTGGGTCAGGCCAGGGTGTGGCATGGGGTTTTTGTATTGTGGTGTGTTTTGTCTTGGGGTTTTGGTATATAGTGGGATTGTAGCTAGTGGGGTGATCTAGCAAAGTCTATGGCTGCCTGGAGTGGTTCTCAATCAGAGTCAGGTGTTTATCGTTGTCTCTGATTGGGAACCATATTTAGGCAGCCATATTCTTTGGTTGTTTTGTGGGTGATTGTCCTTAGTGTCCTGATGTCCTTGTTCTGTGTTAGTTTACACAAAGTATAGGCTGTTTCGGTTTTCGTTACGTTTATTGTTTTGTAGTGTTTGTGTTTATTCGTGTCTATGTTGTTTATTAAACATGGATCGCTATCTACACGCTGCAAACCGTTACAGAATCACCCACCGTAAACGGACCAAGCAGTGTGTCAACAGGCAGGAGCAGCCCAAAGAGGAGATGCGAAATAAGGATTTCTGGATATGGGAGGAAATCCTCGACGGGAGAGGACCCTGGGCTAAGGGGAGTGTAGCTGCCCAAAGGTGGAACAGGTGGAGGCAGCGAGGAGAGCAGAGTCAGCCGGAGAGAGGAGCCGGCGATATGAGGGAACACGGTTGGCAAGGAAGCCTGAGAGTCAGCCCCAAAAATGTATTGGGGGGGCTCAGGGAGAGTGTGGCAGAGTCAGGAGTCAGACCTGAGCCAACTCTCCCTGTTTATCGTGAGGCGCCAAGGAGGAGACCAGAACCAGAGCCGGTGTTGGAGGTGAGCGAAGCAGAGACCGTGAAGGAGTTAATGGGGAAATTGGAGGAGAGAGAAATTAGGAAGTTGCTGTGTTGGTGCTTTTTGCATGGAATTCGCCCGACGGAACATGTCGGGGATTTGATGGCACCTGGGTCAGCGCTCCATACTCGTCCTGAGGTGCGTGTTAGTCGGCTGGTGAAGTTGGTGCCAGCCTCACGCATCAGGCCTCCTGTGCACATCCCTAGCCTTGCACGTCCTGTGCCAACACTGCTCTCAAGATCTCCAGTACGCCTTCACGGTCTAGCCCATCCTGTGCCACCTCCACACACCAGCCCTCCGGTAGCAGCTCCCCGCACCAGGCTTCCTGTGCGTGTCCTCGGCCCAGTACCACCAGTGCCAGCACCACGCATCAGGCCTACAGTGCGCCTCGCCTCTCCTGCGCTGCCGGAGCTTCCCGCCTGTTCAGCACTATCGGAGCCTTTCTCCTCTCCTGCGCTACCGGAGTCTCCCGCCTGTTCAGCGCAGCTAGAGCCTTCTTCCTCTACAGCGCTGCTGGAGTCTCCTGTCTGTTCAGCGCAGCCAGAGCTGTCAGCCTGCATAGAGCAGCCAGAGCTGTCAGTCTACATGGAGCAGCCAGAGCTGTCAGTCTACATGGAGCAGCCTGAGCTGTCAGTCTACATGGAGCAGCCTGAGCTGTCAGTCTGCATGGAGCAGCCTGAGCTGTCAGTCTGCATGGAGCAGCCTGAGCTGTCAGTCTGCATGGAGCAGCCTGAGCTGTCAGTCTGCATGGAGCAGCCTGAGCTGTCAGTCTGCATGGAGCAGCCTGAGCTGTCAGTCTGCATGGAGCAGCCTGAGCTGTCAGTCTGCATGGAGCAGCCTGAGCTGTCAATCTGCATGGAGCAGCCAGAACTGCCAGTCTACATGGAGCAGCCAGATCTGTCAGTCTGCATGGAGCAGCCAGAGCTGTCAGTCTGCATGGAGCAGCCAGAGCTGTCAGTCTGCATGGAGCAGCTAGATCCGCAAGTCTGCCATGATCTTCCAGATCTGCCAGTCAACCAGATGCTGCCAGGTCTGCCAGTCAATCAGAATCGTCCAGATCCGCCAACCAGCCAGGATCTGCCGGAGCCAACTACCTGCCTGAGCTTCCTCTCAGTACTGGGCTGCCCCTCAGTCCCGGGCTGCCCCTCAGTCCCGGGCTGCCCCTCAGTCCCGGGCTGCCCCTCAGTCCAGTGGGGTTCTGGGTGAGGACTATTAGGCCATGGTCGGCGGCGAGGGTGGATTATCCCAGGACGCGAAGGGGAGGAACTATGACATTTATGGAGTGGGGTCCACGTCCCGAGCCGGAGCCGCCACCATGGACAGACGCCCACCCGAACCCTCCCTAAGGTTTTGAGGTGCGTCCGGGAGTTCGCACCTTGGTCTTAGTATTTTGTGTTTTGTTTAATTATTTGTTCAGGCCAGGGTGTGACATGGGTTTATTGTGTTGTCGTATTTGGGTTTTTGTAGGCATTGGGATTGTGGCTGATTAGGGGTGTGTCTAGCATAGGCTTGGCTGCCTGAGGCGGTTCTCAATCAGAGTCAGGTGATTCTCGTTGTCTCTGATTGGGAACCATATTTAGGTAGCCTGGGTTTCACTGTGTATTTTGTGGGTGATTGTTCCTGTCTCTGTGTTAGTGTTCACCAGACAGGCTGTATAGGTTCTCTCGTTCCGTTTGTTGTTTTTGTTATTTATTAGTTATTTCATGTATCGTCTTTTCGTCATTAAAGAACATGAGTAACCACCACGCTACATTTTGGTCCGACTCTCCTTCAACAGACGAACGCCGTTACAGGGTGAGGCACATGGGCTACTAACAGCTTACTACACAACAAACACTTAGCATTACTTTCTTAGTTGCAGTATACATATCTTCCTGGCATATTACATAATTATGCAGCAGCATACAATACATTTTTGGACTCACCCCGTTGTGCTGTTCTCACTTGAACAGGAAGGTCTTTCGTGGGCAAATATTGTCATCAAAGTCTGGCATTTTCTGGATTTATGGTGCTTTCAAGACAACTGGGAACTCAGAAAAAAACGAGGTTGAAACATGATGACGTCAGTGATCTTCAGGTTCCAGACTTGCGATTCCGAGTTGGTTGACCATTGAAAACGTATTTTCCCAGTCAGAGCTAATTTTTTTCAAGTTCCCAGTTGTCTTGAACTCTCTTGTTTTGAGCATGGCAGAAGTCATGCTGGATTGACAACATGGCAAATGTTGAATGTTTATCCTTTTAAGCTTGGAAAAGAGAGCCTTAAACCCAGACTTGGAACTACGAATCCAATTCACTGAAAAGAAGGTTACTGATTGCTTTGCAATGCTTGTAGTTAGGCACTAATTCCTTCCAAACCACTCATTATTGAATTTGTGACTTCCAATATGTTGTGTGATGTTTATGTCCAAGGGCCGATGAGCACAGATATTTGATCTAAAATCTCTCCATTATTTAGCTTCATATGACAAGGATTAAAAAGCATTTGCCAGTAGATTGTCGACTTGATTCATGATGATGACTACTAGCTTGCTAATATTTTGAAAGTATGATGTTGACATGATCAGTCTAATCAAAGCTACTGTAGATAAAATGTGATTTGATGTAATTTTATCTGTGGCCAATGACCTTGAGCCTTCTTGGTTCTTGGATGGACACTTCATGTAACTCGATGGCAGCATTTTTTTAGCTCTACCCTTAGATTCAGCGATGACGTAGTGTCCCCTTGAATGACAGAACACTGAGCCAATCTCAGCGCAATTAGAGAAAATGACCAACCCCTACGCTCCGTATTTTCTGCTGGCTGCCCCACCACCACATAAAGCTCTGAGCTCAGCTGAAAAACTTTAATTTTGGAGCTGCCTTGTTTAAGAAAGCAACAAAGAGACCAAGTTTGTATGTGGCTTTATTAACTCAATGATTATTATTTTTATTTTTTACATTGTTTGCAAACTGATGTGACACATGTCAAAATAACATGCAAAACAGGCAACCCCCCCCAAAATAAAATGTATATATGTATACAGTACCAGTCAAAAGTTATTTTACTATTTTCTACATTGTAGAATAATAGTGTAGACATCAAAACGATGAAATAACACATATGGAATCATGTAGTAACCAAAAAAAGTGTTAAACAAAAAAAAAATGTAACACTTTTTTGGTTACTACATGATTCCATGTGTGTTATTTCATAGTTGTGATGTATTCACTATAATTCTACAATGTAGCTAATAGTAAAAATAAAAAACCCTTGAATGAGTAGGTGTGTCCAAACTTTGTCTGGTATCTTTGTCTAAATGCAACATCTATTCAAATGTGATTAGGGTCCCCTGGGAAACACTGACCAAAACTTTGGTACCTACCCTGTCATAACTCCTACCTGGATATTTAATTTCTTGCCATGCCAAACAACACCAACAATAAAATTAGAACAATCATTCTATTGCTGTAGAATCACCCAAGTGTTTTGATCTATATCACAAGTCCATTTGCAAAATTTTGTTAAAAAAAAAAAAAAAAAAAAAAGAATTAGATAAAAAAATCACAATTAGATATTTTTCCTATATTGTAACTTTACCAGTATATGCAAACGTTTAGTGGCACAGAAAGAAAGCAAAAATGATATCTTCATGAGATGTGCATCAAAAGTAAGTAGGATTCATATAGGCTTAATGTAAGCCCAATGTAGGCAATATCTCAATCAATTAAAACATATTTTTCTGGTGTTCCTAAATGTTATGTGGTGCTGGTTACTTTTTACAGTTAGCAGCACCAGTGCTACCAATGAACATGTTTACATTAAGAGCCCTGACTGTCTAGCTTTCATTTCAGTGATTATTAGCGAGCTGGACATGGTCAAGAAACTGTTTGAATGTAGTTCCATTAGAATTTCTACAGTTTAGATTTGGTTTTAGTCATGTTTAAGTATATTGAGTTGGTTCCACCCACCCGCTGTTTTTTTTTTTTTACATACAGTATGTTTGACACCCCTGCCTTAACCCGTGTGTGTGTGTGTGTGTAGTCTGTCTATGAGGTGTGTGTGTCTTCTCTCTCTGCCTGAAAGCCTCAGTAGCCTCAGGGAGTTGTGAGAAATCAATAGTATTCAGCATCTTCTCCTCTTGATTCATTTAATAACTCTGGAGCATTGGATTATAGTTCAGCTGAACCCCATCATAGAAGCCCCATCACCACCTCTCTGTATCTCTCTCTTTATCTCTCCCTCTCTATCTACCCGTGTCTCTCTCTCTCTCTGTATCCGTCTCTCCATGCAGAGCAGCTGCCATTAAATTGTTTGTGTATGTGTACGTCAATACATGTGTGTGTGTGTGTGTGTGTGCATATTGATCAGTGTGGTCAGCTTTATGGTGTGTAGTTGTAAACTTCATGTTTTAACTGTCTGATGTTTGATGTGACTGAGATTAAAGTGTTTGCAGGGAAACAGAGTAGCACAGCAGCAAACAGTCCCGACGCTGCCAGCTACCATTATTCTGCTATTAGACCACAGGGAAATTACTATATGACTGGCTGATTTATCAATGTAAATAAGAGCATTTCCTTTAGAGCTGTGTGTGTTTCTGCTACTGTGTGATCTCTACTGCCTGAGTTCTATTAATCACGTTTCTAACCATCCCTCCAAACACTAGGGGAAGTGTATAGAGAACCCCCAAAGGACTCTTTTTGGTTTCAGGGAAAACCATTTTTGGTTCCAGGGAGAACCCTTTTGGGTTCTGTGTAGAACCCTCTGTGGAAAGGGTCCTACATGGAACCCAAAAGGGTTCTACCTGGAACCAAAAGGGTTCTTCAAAGGCTTCTGCTATAGGGACAGCTTAAGAACCCTTTTAGGTTCTAGACAGCACTTTTATTTCTAAGAGAGTACCGTCATACTGACTGGTCTTTTATTTCTAAGAGAGTACCGTCATACTGACTGGTCTTTTATTTCTAAGAGAGTACCGTCATACTGACTGGTCTTTTATTTCTAAGAGAGTACCGTCATACTGACTGGTCTTTTATTTCTAAGAGAGTACCGTCATACTGACTGGTCTTTTATTTCTAAGAGAGTACCGTCATACTGACTGGTCTTTTATTTCTTTTATTTTATTTCTAGAGAGAGTACTGGTCTTTTATTTCTAAGAGAGTACCGTCATACTGACTGGTCTTTTATTTCTAAGAGAGTCATACTGACTGGTCTTTTATTTCTAAGAGAGTCATACTGACTGGTCTTTTATTTCTAAGAGAGTCTTTTACCGTCATACTGACTGGTCTTTTATTTCTACTGAGAGAGTACCGTCATACTGACTGGTCTTGTCCTGTAGTACCATGCGATTTCACTGACAGCGATAGAAGGGGAATAAATAGATTCCTGTAAACCAACACAACAACAGCTGCACCTAATACAGCTCAGGCCAGTTACACCCGTTGGAACTTATTCCAGGTGTAAGACTACAGGAGAATCAGGTAGACAGCACAGGTCCTCCACTGTTCCCAGGGGTTTACTTCAGTTCTCCTAATAGATGGCCAATTCACCCTTATCACCTATTAACTCTTATCATATTAACATTTAGGGATTATTACACACCATTTAGACATTATTTACACTGTATTACACGCTATTTAACCACTATTTACTGTCTGACTGTTGATAAGAGGCAGAAAGTTATAGCCTGTCATAAGTCAACAAGTGGCCACTATCCACATCACACAGATGGAGGGACTGTAAATACACACATGAACAGACACAGACATGCACACACACACACACAGGCACACATGAACGAACATGCACACATATGAACGCCACTGATGCAAAGATACATGCACACATGGACTCAGGCATGTACACATGAATAGAACCACACACACACACACTCAACAGTTTTAAATGAGAACATCATGATGAGGAGTCAGTCTGTCAAACACACTACACTCACTCTGCCTTTTGACACTCTCTCATGCAAAGACAATGCTTAATCAATACAGAGTCAAACATGTTCTATCTGCCTCACTGAGCTCCAATAAAACCCTCTGTCACAGGAGGCCCAACCAACCGACCGCTCTGCACCAGCTAGCACCCACACACACAGACAAACACTCCCACGAACACAGACAAACACACACAGCTGAGAAGTTTGTGGTAGCATAATAATTCTCCTTTCTCTCTCTCACAATCCCTCTTCTCCCCCCTCATCTCTCTCTCTCCAACCTCTACCCCGTGCTGAGAGACACAAAGACCCACAGGCAGGTACAGATGGGGAGGCCCCTGTAAGTGTGTGTGGTGTGTAGTGTGTGTGTGTGTGTTTGACCCATCAGCCCTGTTCTCTCTTTGTCTGGTTGTGATGCTGTGACAAGCTGCCTTGTCCTCTAATAAAAGACCTGCCCAGGCTTTACCTGCTCTGTGGGGGAGTGTGTGTGTGTGTGTTAAAAGGGTCTTGGCCCACCTGTCCCCCAGCTGGTGCTCTTGTGGCTGATGACAGTGAGCTGTTCCCTGAGCAGCTGAAGGGTTAGTTGTCTTATGCACATTTAAACCATGGCTCTCCAACCATGTTCCTGGACAGCTACCCTCCTGTAGGTTTTCAATCCAACCCCAGTTGTATCTAACCTGGTTCAGTTTATCAACCAGCTCATTATTAGAATCGGGTGCGCTAGATAAGGGTTGGAGTGAAAACCTACAGGCCGGTAGCTCTCCAGGAACAGTGTTGGAGAGCCCTGAAACACTCCAGAAGGTGAGTTGTCTGTAGACAGATTTATGATAAGTTCACTCCCTCCAAACACCTAACCATAACCAGTAGAAGGAAAAACACATAACTGACCTCAGATCAGTATTCGGGGAGACTCCATCAATCCTTCTCTTATCCCACCAGAAGCAGCCAATCAGTGAAAGGAATCTTTAAATTTCCATGATGTCACAGCACCATCTGGTGGCACACCTCAACACTATACACTCTTCTGTCTCTTTTCTCCATGTTGAGCTGGTTTGGCCTTGCTGCAGGTCAGTGCTGTCATCTGGTGTCTTTCTACTGCAACTGCCACACACAACCTGGACTGGGGATCGGAATGTATGACCTGGGCCCGGTTTCCTAAAAGCATCTGAAGGCTTATGCTAAATTCATTGTTAAAACCATAGCATCCTATGGATGCTTTTGGAAAACCGGGCCCTGATTAGTTGTGGTGAGTGCGTTTGTCACAGTTGTAGAATGTTTGATGTTATTAAGTAAATAAGCTAGTGGTAGGCTAGTATTGGCTATCTGAGATTCAGCAATGTGATGATACATGCTCGCTGTTGTTACCTTGCGTTGCCGCGTTTATTTCAAATAGCCTATTTAAGCCTATCCTCGTTCAGATGAGCGGTCATATTTTTATGTGTTGTTATCAATAGTGCTTATTTACATTATACTTAGAATAAAGGCCCTTACGCTGCTTATTTTACCTAAAAAAACGGTTTATTTCTACAGTAAATCACCAGTTTGAGAGTATCATCTTAAACATTCAAACGACCATGAGCCTCTCATTTTCCCAGGGAAGTATTCATTAAGCCTATTATATTGCAAAAAGTTTAGCTTTGCAACACAAACCATTCACTCCAAACGCGATCAAGTTTTTTTTTTTCTTAAACGGAACTTCTAGTTCAGTCATGTCTCTCTTCAAAAAGAATAAGCGTCTGGAAGAAGTTGGAAGCAACAACTTCCGTCCACTTCGGAGATAGCACGGAAGAATCAAATCAAAGTGTACCGGTCCATACACAGTTTAGCAGATGTTATAGTGGGTACAGCGAAATGCTCACATTAATAGTTTCTAACAATGCAGTCAAATGTCAAACAAGTACACAAATAATTAAAATCAGAACGTCGGGACTAATCCCATTAACAACCCAAATAGCACTGAAAAATTACACAATATATACTAAGAAGGACATGTACAGCAGTATATATATTAATTAGCTATGTCAAGAATACAGTATATAAATAAATATGCAGTGTGTATAAACAATGTAACTAAATACAAAGTATGGTAGTATAAATATTAGAATGAGCTGTCAGGAATAAAGTATACTCAGTGTGAAACAGGAAGCGTCCAGTGGTGCAATATCTCTATGAAATGGTACAGTAGTACTGGCTGTGTGAGTGAGTATGAGGTGTGTGTGTGTGATAGCTTGTGTGTGTGTTTTGTGTGCGTGAGGGTGCATCACCTGGTAGAAGAAGGACAGTGATGACTGTTCAGCAGTCTGATCGACTTGGATTAGAAGTTGTTCAACAAATCCACGTTTATTTGTCACGTGCGCCGAATACAACAGGTGTAGGTAGACCTTACAGTGAAATGCTTACTTGCAGGCTCTAACCAATAGTGCAAAAAAATGTATTAACTGAACAATAGGTAACTAAAGAAATAAAACGGTAAAAAGACAGGCTATATACAGTAGTGAGGCTACATACAGGCACCGGTTAGTCAGGCTGATTGAGGTAGTATGTACATGTAGATATGGTTAAAGTGACTATGCATATATGATGAACAGAGAGTAGCAGTAGCGTAAAAGAGGGGTTGAAGATTTGGGGGTGGCGGGACACAATGCAGATAGCCCGTTTAGCCAATGTGCGGGAGCACTGGTTGGTCTACCCATGAATGTATAGTTAAAGTGACTATGCATATATGATAAACAGAGAGTAGCAGCAGCGTAAAAGAGGGGTTGGGGGGAGGCACACAATGCAAATAGTCAGGGTAACCACGTGTTCAGGAGTCTTATGGCTTGGGGGTGAAAACTGTTGAGAAGTCTTTTTGTCCTAGACTTGGCACTCCGATACCGCTTGCCATGCGGTAGTAGAGAGAACAGTCTATGACTGGGGTGGCTTGGGTCTTTTCGGGCCTTCCTCTGACACCACCTGGTGTAGAGGTCCTGGATGGCAGGCAGCTTAGCCCCAGTGATGTACTGGACCGTCCGCACTACCCTCTGTAGTGCCTAGCGGTCAGAGGCCGAGCAATTGCCATACCAGGCAGTGATGCAAGCAGTCAGGATGCTCTCGATGTTACAAAGTATGGTAGTATAAATATTAGAATGAGCTATGTCAGGAATACAGTATTTAAATACTCCGTATGATGGACTGGTAATAGAAGTGTTTTTGTCTTTTGGTCTTGGTACTGATGCACCAAGACAGTAGCTGAAGTAAACAGTCCTTAGTTTGGGTGACTGAAGTCCTTGATTATATTATTGGCCTTCCTTTGACACTGCAGGAGGTTGGTGGCACCTTAATTGGGGTGAACGGGCTTGTGGCAATGATCAGAGCGGAAAAAGTGGAATGTTTCCAGGTGTTTGATTCCATAACATTTGCTTCATTCCGGTCATTATTATGAGCCATCCTCCCCTCAGCAGCCTCCTCTTTTTTATTTATATATTTTATATCTTTATTTAACTAGGCAATTCAGTTAAGAACAAATTCTTATTTTCAATGACAGTCTAGGAACAGTGGGTTAACAGCCTTGTTCAGGGGCAGAACAATAGATTTTTACCATGTCAGCTCAGGGATTTGATCTTGCAACCTTTCGGTTACTAGTCCAATGCTCTAACCACTAGGCTACCTGTGTGTTTGGCACAGAATGCGGTAAATGTCCTGGAGGGCAGGCAGCTTGCCGCCGATGATGTGTTGGGCTGATCGCACCATCCTCTAGAGTGCCATTGCGGTTGAAGGCGGTGCAGTATCCATACCAGGTGGTGATGAGGCCAGACAGAATGCTCTCAATGGTGCATCTGTAGATGTTTGTGAAGGTCTTATGGGCCATGCTGAATTTATTCAGCCGTCTGAGGTTGTAGAGATGCTGTTGTGCCTTCTTCACCACGGTGTTGGTGTGGTGAGACCATTTCAGGTCCTCAGTGATGTGCACGCTGAGGAACTTTAAGCTTTTGACCCTATTCATTGCGGCCCCGTCGATGAGGATGGGGGGGTGATCCCCCTTCTGTCTCCTGTAGTCCACAATCAGCTCCTTAGTTTTGTTGACTTTGAGGGAGAGGTTATTTGATGCCATGAATTTAGTGACGAGCTTGGAGGGCACTATGGTGAGCTATAGTTGATGAACAGCCTTCTCACATAGGTATTCCTCTTGTCCAGGTGGGATAGTGCAACGGCGATTGCGCCGTCTGTGGATCTGTTGGGGTGGTATGCAAATTGTAGTGGGTCAAGTGTGTCAGGTATGATGGTGGTGATATGGTCCTTGACTTTCAAAGAACTTCATGATGACAGAAGTGAGTGCTACTTGGCGATTGTCATTTAGTTCAGTTACCTTAGCTTGCTTGGGTACAGGAACAATGGTGGCTGTCTTGAAGCAAGTGTGGATGACAGGCTGGTATAATAAGAGGCTGAAAATGTCCGTAAACACTCCAGCCAGCTGGCCTGCGCTTGCTCTGAGAACGCGGCTCGGGATAGATGTGCAGCTTGTGCCAAACACTTTGCAGACTTTTCAGACTGAAATGGCAACACGTGGAAACAATTCAAATGAACTACAACATCCGTTTAAGAACCCAACAGCTTTTACGTCACTTTGAAGAGCATTTGGAGTAAGCGGTTTGCAACAGAATCGCCACACCTGTGTAATATGCAACCATTGTTTGGGAGAATCAGAGATCGTCTATTATATTGACAAGATAGTCAAGTGACTGCTGGAAGGTAGGCAGGAGGAGGTGAGATCAGATGGGACCATTCTAGCCATTGAAAGGGCAGATACGTGTGAACAACAGATAGAGCACTCATCGTTGTTTTCTGTGCCACTATAGCATCTGTGACAGCGCCATTGAGGCTATCTCCATTTTAAAGCAGTACATTTTCTTCGTCATTGGCTGATTGCTCCCAGCTCATAGGAATCCCCACCCAGTTGACTATTTTAAAATGGTGGAAGCCCTCAATGACAATGTCCGTACTAAAACCGGCTATATCCAAGATGAATCCTCTATCTATCTCTATGACAACAGGCACAACTCGGATATAACATTGTTTTATTTTTTAAGTTGCCGAAATACCATGTGCATCCACTTATATGCACTCATGCATAGACACCACTTTTTTGGACAAGCTATGTTTTCAAATGTTCCAGGGATATAAAACATCCTGAAATATATGTAGATATCTTTGTTAGAAAGAATACTATATTTATCTTGACAGAGTGATGCTGAATGTAAAAAAAAATGGCTCAACTTACCCCACTCTCCCCTATGCATGCGTGTCTGTCTGTCTCTCTGTCTCTCTGTGTGTATGCGTGTGACAGGAGTGAACTGACAGGACACGGGAGAGAATGCTTTGCAGCCTCATGCATATGCAGTTCCGAATGCATTCCGCATGCATAATGAATTCCCTGAGCAAATGTCATAGAGAAGGATGTAGAATTACAAATCTCTATTGTGCTCATCATGTGGATCTATGCATGAATTCATCTAATGAATGCATCCCAAATGGCACCCTATTCCCTGTATAGTGCACTATAAGCTCTGGACAAAGTAGTGCACTATATAGAGAATAGGGTGCCATATCTCATTAAATGACCTGCTATTGATGGGAATGTCACATTAGGCATATTTGGGAAAGTTAGGAATCAGTAGAACAAAGTACTCTCAGAGTTAAATGTGTGAGCAGTGATGTTATGCAAGATTGGAGTGACCGAGGATGGGCTTTGTGCTGTGGCTGGTGTTAGTAGTTATACAAAGTATGCTAGAGCTAGAGGCTTTAGTTCTAGTCCTGAAGAGCTACAGTCTTTAGTTCTAGTCATACAGAGCTACAGGCTTTAGTTCTAGTCCTACAGAGCTACAGGATTTAGTTCTAGTCCTACAGAGCTACAGGCTTTCGTTCTAGTCCTTGAGAGCTACAGTCTTTAGTTCTAGCCCTACAGAGCTAGAGGCTTTAGTTCTAGTCCTACAGAGCTACAGTCTTTAGATCTAGTCCTACAGAGCTACAGTCTTTAGTTCTAGTCCTGTAGCTCTCCAGGACTAGAACTAAAGACTGTAGCTCTGTAGGACTAGAACTAAAGACTGTAGCTCTGTAGGACTAGAACTAAAGACTATAGCTATGTATGATTAGAACTAAAGCCTGTAGCTCTGTAGGACTAGAACTAAAGCCTGTAGCTTTGTAGGACTAGAACTAAAGCCTGTAGCTTTGTAGGACTAGAACTAAAGCATGTAGCTCTGTAGGACTAGAACTAAAGCCTGTAGCTCTGTATGACTAGAACTAAAGACTGTAGCTCTGTAGGACTAGAACTGAAGCCTGTAGCCCTGTAGGACTAGAACTGAAGCCTGTAGCCTTCAGGACTAGAACTAAATCCTGTAGCTCTGTATGACTAGAACTAAAGCCTGTAGCTCTCCAGGGCTAGAACTAAAGCCTCTAGCTCTGTATGACTAGAACTAAAGCCTGTAGCTCTCCAGTGGTAGAACTAAAGCCTCTAGCTCTGTAGGACTAGAACTAAAGACTAGCTCTGTAGGACTAGAACTAAAGGCTGTAACTCTGTAGGACTAGAACTAAAGGCTGTAGCTCTGTAGGACTAGAACTAAAGCCTCGAACTCTCCAGGACTAGAACTAAAGACTTTAGCTCTCCAGGACTAGAACTAAAGACTGTAGCTCTCCAGGACTAGAACTAAAGACTGTAGCTCTCAAGGACTAGAACTAAAGACTGTAGCTCTCAAGGACTAGAACTAAAGACTGTAGCTCTGTATGACTAGAACTAAAGACTGTAGCTCTCCAGGACTAGAACTAAAGCCTGTAGATCTGTGAGGCAGAGGGCCCTGTTTCAAGCCCAGTCAGAGGCAAGTTCAGGGACTTAAGCTATCACACAGATGCTGTTTACAGTGAGTGTGTTTGTGATGGCCTGGGTCGGAGGCATTTTTACCTGGTGAAAAGTAATTGCATTTGTTTTGATACCAGCAGAGTTGGATAAAGTACCCAGTTATCATACTTGAGTAAAAGTAAAGATACCTTAATAAGAAATTACTCAAGTAAAAGTGAGTCACAAAGTTAAATACTACTTGAGTAAAAGTCTAGAAGTGTTTTTAAATATACTTAAGTATAAAAAGTAAATGTAATTGCTAAAATATACTTAAGTATCCAAAGTAAAAGTATAAATAATTTCACAATCTATATTTTAAGCAATCCAGATGGCACCATTTTCTTATTTTACAGATAGCCAGGTGCACACTCCAACATTCAGACATAATTTACAAAAGAAGCATTTGTGTTTAGTGAGTCTGCCAGATCAGAGGGGCAGGAGGGATGGCCAGGGGTGTTATCTTGATAAGTGTGTGAATTGGCCAATTCTTCTGTCCTGCTAGGCATTCGAAATGTAGCTTGTACTTTTGGGTATCAGGGAATGTAACAAAGTAAAAGTTTTCAAAAATATGAATAGTAAAGTACAGATACCCCAAATAACTACTTAAGTAGTACTTTAAAGTGGTTTTACTTTAGTACTTTACACCACTGCAAACCAGGATGCCTCCTGGCGTTAAGGCTGATGGTAAAGTCATGGAGTATTGACAAAGTGATGTCAAACACGTGGAGTATTGAATTAGGATTCCAAGTTGACATGGAAAAGTTTAGTTTGATCTTTATAAAACACAACATGCTTCATTTGTCTTCCCAAGAAAGAAAACTAGTTAGAAAACTTGAGCATACATTTTATGGAAAACACGTTTTTTAATCTCTTGTGGACAGACTACGTCAACAAAAATGATATCGTAGATCTGTCATGATACAACAGGATGTGTGAGATAACGAGCGTTTTGGTGCTTTGGACAAATCACAATTTAGAAAGGGAAGGAGACATTTAGCCCATAGACTTACCCGTAGAGACGGCGGAGCTCTTCATTCTGGTTCCGATCTCTTCTCTTAAAACATATGGACCCAGAACTTAATCGAGCATCTGATCAATTACGCAAGACTTTACTTCTGGGTTAACCAAGATAATGTGTTTCTAAACGATGCACCACGCTGCCCTGCTCACAATATGACCGGACAGCTCAGATTACTGTTTGATTTGAGAAGGGCGTTTCTATTTCAACACTTAGGCCGGTCACATGACGGGCCATAGCTGGTGCACTCCCGTTTAGCCTAATTGAACTCCCTCCATTAGGGTGGGTTTACACAGGCTGCCCAATTCTGATTGTATACCCAATTTTAGGCAAAAGATCTGATCTGAGTGGGGAAAAAAGATCAGAATTGGAGCGAAATCAAATCAAATTTATTTGAGCTTCTGGTCAGCGGGGTGGTGGCACCGGGATCCTCATCTCTCCCAAGTGGTCATTCTCTCTTTCTCCCCTTACCCATCTGTCTATCGCCTCCTTTGAATTCCATGCTGTCACAGTTACCAGCCCTTTCAAGCTTAACATCCTTATCATTTATCGCCCTCCAGGTTCCCTCGGAGAGTTCATCAATGAGCTTGATGCCTTGATAAGCTCCTTTCCTGAGGACGGCTCACCTCTCACAGTTCTGGGCGACTTTAACCTCCCCACGTCTACCTTTGACTCATTCCTCTCTGCCTCCTTCTTTCCCTCCTCTCCTCCTTTTGACCTCACCCTCTCACCTTCCCCCCTACTCACAAGGCAGGCAATACGCTCGACCTCATCTTTACTAGATGCTGTTCTTCCACTAACCTCATTGCAACTCCCCTCCAAGTCTCCGACCACTACCTTGTATCCTTTTCCCTCTCGCTCTCATCCAACACTTCCCACACTGCCCCTACTCGGATGGTATCGCGCCGTCCCAACCTTCGCTCTCTCTCCCCCGCTACTCTCTCCTCTTCCATCCTATCATCTCTTCCCTCTGCTCAAACCTTCTCCAACCTATCTCCTGATTCTGCCTCCTCAACCCTCCTCTCCTCCCTTTCTGCATCCTTTGACTCTCTATGTCC
Organism: Oncorhynchus keta; assembly: GCF_023373465.1. Classification (NCBI taxonomy): domain Eukaryota; kingdom Metazoa; phylum Chordata; class Actinopteri; order Salmoniformes; family Salmonidae; genus Oncorhynchus; species Oncorhynchus keta. The sequence continues at coordinate 281,085 of NW_026290913.1, forward strand.
CCTATCCTCCAGGCCGGCTCAGTCCTCCCCTCCCGCTCCGTGGCTCGACGACTCATTGCGAGCTCACAGAACAGGGCTCCGGGCAGCCAAAGGCGGAAATGGAGGAAAACTCGTCTCCCTGCGGACGTGGCATCCTTTCACTCCCTCCTCTCTACATTTTCCTCCTCTGTCTCTGCTGCTAAAGCCACTTTCTACCACTCTAAATTCCAAGCATCTGCCTCTAACCCTAGGAAGCTCTTTGCCACCTTCTCCTCCCTCCTGAATCCTCCTGCTCCCCCCCTCCTCCCTCTCTGCAGATGACTTCGTCAACCATTTTGAAAAGAAGGTCGACGACATCCGATCCTCGTTTGCTAAGTCAAACGACACCGCTGGTTCTGCTCACACTGCCCTACCCTGTGCTCTGACCTCTTTCTCCCTCTCTCTCCAGATGAAATCTCGCGTCTTGTGACGGCCGGCCGCCCAACAACCTGCCCGCTTGACCCTATCCCCTCCTCTCTTCTCCAGACCATTTCCGGAGACCTTCTCCCTTACCTCACCTCGCTCATCAACTCATCCCTGACCGCTGGCTACGTCCCTTCCGTCTTCAAGAGAGCGAGAGTTGCACCCCTTCTGAAAAAACCTACACTCGATCCCTCCGATGTCAACAACTACAGACCAGTATCCCTTCTTTCTTTTCTCTCCAAAACTCTTGAACGTGCCGTCCTTGGCCAGCTCTCCCGCTATCTCTCTCAGAATGACCTTCTTGATCCAAATCAGTCAGGTTTCAAGACTAGTCATTCAACTGAGACTGCTCTTCTCTGTATCACGGAGGCGCTCCGCACTGCTAAAGCTAACTCTCTCTCCTCTGCTCTCATCCTTCTAGACCTATCGGCTGCCTTCGATACTGTGAACCATCAGATCTTCCTCTCCACCCTCTCCGAGTTGGGCATCTCCGGCGCGGCCCACGCTTGGATTGCGTCCTACCTGACAGGTCGCTCCTACCAGGTGGCGTGGCGAGAATCTGTCTCCTCACCACGCGCTCTCACCACTGGTGTCCCCCAGGGCTCTGTTCTAGGCCCTCTCCTATTCTCGCTATACACCAAGTCACTTGGCTCTGTCATAAGCTCACATGGTCTCTCCTATCATTGCTATGCAGATGACACACAATTAATCTTCTCCTTTCCCCCTTCTGATGACCAGGTGGCGAATCGCATCTCTGCATGTCTGGCAGACATATCAGTGTGGATGACGGATCACCACCTCAAGCTGAACCTCGGCAAGACGGAGCTGCTCTTCCTCCCGGGGAAGGACTGCCCGTTCCATGATCTCGCCATCACGGTTGACAACTCCATTGTGTCCTCCTCCCAGAGCGCTAAGAACCTTGGCGTGATCCTGGACAACACCCTGTCGTTCTCAACTAACATCAAGGCGGTGGCCCGTTCCTGTAGGTTCATGCTCTACAACATCCGCAGAGTATCGACCCTGCCTCACACAGTAAGCGGCGCAGGTCCTAATCCAGGCACTTGTCATCTCCCGTCTGGATTACTGCAACTCGCTGTTGGCTGGGCTCCCTGCCTGTGCCATTAAACCCCTACAACTCATCCAGAACGAAGCTGCCCGTCTGGTGTTCAACCTTCCCAAGTTCTCTCACTCACCCCGCTCCTCCGCTCTCTCCACTGGCTTCCAGTTGAAGCTCGCATCCGCTACAAGACCATGGTGCTTGCCTACGGAGCTGTGAGGGGAACGGCACCTCAGTACCTCCAGGCTCTGATCAGGCCCTACACCCAATCAAGGGCACTGAGTTCATCCACCTCTGGCCTGCTCGCCTCCCTACCACTGAGGAAGTACAGTTCCCGCTCAGCCCAGTCAAAACTGTTCGCTGCTCTGGCCCCCCAATGGTGGAACAAACTCCCTCACGACGCCAGGACAGCGGAGTCAATCACCACCTTCCGGAGACACCTGAAACCCCACCTCTTTAAGGAATACCTAGGATAGGATAAAGTAATCCTTCTCACCCCCCCCCTTAAAAGATTTAGATGCACTATTGTAAAGTGGCTGTTCCACTGGATGTCATAAGGTGAATGCACCAACTTGTAAGTCGCTCTGGATAAGAGCGTCTGCTAAATGACTTAAATGTAAATGTTAAATGTATATAGCCCTTCGTACATCAGCTGATATCTCAAAGTGCTGTACAGAAACCCAGCCTAAAACCCCAAACAGCAAGCAATGCAGGTGTAGAAGCACGGTGGCTAGGAAAAACTCCCTAGAAAGGCCAAAACCTAGGAAGAAACCTAGAAAGGAACCAGGCTATGTGGGGTGGCCAGTCCTCTTCTGGCTGTGCCGGGTGGAGATTATAACAGAACATGGCCAAGATGTTCAAATGTTCATAAATGACCAGCATGGTCCAATAATAATAAGGCAGAACAGTTGAAACTGGAGCAGCAGCACGGCCAGGTGGACTGGGGACAGCAAGGAGTCATCATGTCAGATAGTCCTGAGGCATGGTCCTAGGGCTCAGGTCCTCCGAGAGAGAGAAAGAAAGAGAGAATTAGAGAGAGCACACTTAAATTCACACAGGACACCGAATAGGACAGGAGAAGTACTCCAGATATAACAAACTGACCCTAGCCCCCCGACACATGAACTACTGCAGCATAAATACTGGAGGCTGAGACAGGAGGGGTCAGAAGACACTGTGGCCCCATCCGAGGACACCCGACGGACGGGGCCAAACAGGAAGGATATAACCCCACCCACTTTGCCAAAGCACAGCCCCCACACCACTAGAGGGATATCTTCAACCACCAACTTACCATCCTGAGACAAGGCTGAGTATAGCCCACAAAGATCTCCGCCACGGCACAACCCAAGGGGGGGCACCAACCCAGACAGGATGATCACATCAGTGACTCAACCCACTCAGGTGACGCACCCCTCCCAGGGACGGTATGAGAGAGCCCCAGTAAGCCAGTGACTCAGCCCCTGTACCAGTGGAAAGAGCGGAACCGGCCAGGCAGAGACAGCAAGGGCGGTTCGTTGCTCCAGAGCCTTTCCGTTCACCTTCCCACTCCTGGGCCAGACTACACTCAATCATATGACCCACTGAAGAGATGAGTCTTCAGTAAAGACTTAAAAGTTGAGACCGAGTTCAGACCAAGTTTGCGTCTCTGACATGGGTAGGCAGACCGTTCCATAAAAATGGAGCTCTATAGGAGAAAGCCCTGCCTCCAGCTGTTTGCTTAGAAATTCTAGGGACAATTAGGAGGCCTGCGTCTTGTGACCGTAGCGTACGTGTAGGTGTGTATGGCAGGACCAAATCAGAGAGATAGGTAGGAGCAAGCCCATGTAATGCTTTGTAGGTTAGCAGTAAAACCTTGAAATCAGCCCTTGCTTTGACAGGAAGCCAGAGTAGGGAGGCTAGCACTGGAGTAATATGATCAAATTTTTTGGTTCTAGTCAGGATTCTAGCAGCCGTATTTAGCACTAACTGAAGTTTATTTAGTGCTTTATCCGGGTAGCCGGAAAGTAGAGCATTGCAGTAGTCTAACCTAGAAGTGACAAAAGCATGGATTCATTTTTCTGCATCATGTTTGGACAGAAAGTTTCTGATTTTTGCAATGTTACGTAGATGGAAAAAAGCTGTCCTTGAAATGGTCTTGATATGCTCTTCAAAAGAGAGATCAGGGTCCAGAGTAACGCCGAGGTCCTTCACAGTTTAATTTGAGACGACTGTACAACCATTCAACAGAAGATCTCTTTGTTTTTTGGGACCTAGAACAAGCATCTCTGTTTTGTCCGAGTTTAAAAGTAGAACGTTTGCAGCCATCCACTTCCTTATGTCTGAAACACATGCTTCTAGCAAGGGCAATTTTGGGGCTTCACCATGTTTCATTGAAATGTACAGCTGTGTGTCATCCGCATAGCAGTGAAAGTTAACATTATGTTTTTGAATGACATCCCCAAGAGGTAAAATATATTGTGAAAACAATAGTGGTCCTAAAACGGAACCTTGAGGAACACCAAAATGTACAGTTGATTTGTCAGAGGACAAACCATTCACAGAGACAAACTGATATCTTTCCGACAGATAAGATCTAAACCAGGCCAGAACTTGTTCGTGTAGACCAATTTGGGTTTCCAATCTCTCCAAAAGAATGTGGTGATCGATGGTATCAAAAGCAGCACTAAGGTCTAGGAGCATGAGGACAGATGCAGAGCCTTGGACTGATGCCATTAAAAGGTCATTTACCACCTTCACAAGTGCAGTCTCAGTGCTATGATGGGGTCTAAAACCAGACTGAAGCATTTAGTATACATTGTTTTTCTTCAGGAAGGCAGTGAGTTGCTGCGCAACAGCCTTTTCAATTTTTTTTGCGAGGAATGGAAGATTCGATATAGGCCGATAGTTTTTTATATTTTCTGGGTCAAGGTTTGGCTTTTTCAAGAGAGGCTTTATTACTGCCACTTTTAGTGAGTTTGGTACACATCCGGTGGATAGAGAGCCGTTTATTATGTTCAACATAGGAGGGCCAAGCACAGGAAGCAGCTCTTTCAGTAGTTTAGTTGGAATAGGGTCCAGTATGCAGCTTGAAGGTTTAGAGGCCATGATTATTTTCATCATTGTGTCAAGAGATATAGTACTAAAACACTTGAGCGTTTCTCTTGATCCTAGGTCCTGGCAGAGTTGTGCAGACTCAGGACAACTGAGCTTTGAAGGAATACGCAGATTTAAAGAAGAGTCCGTAATTTGCTTTCTAATAATCATGATCTTTTCCTCAAAGAAGTTCATGAATTTATCACTGCTAAAGTGAAAGCCATAGCAGTAAGGGCTCTTCGGTACTGCACGGTACTGTCTTTCCAAGCTAGTCGGAAGACTTCCAGTTTGGTGTGGCGCCATTTCCGTTCCAATTTTCTGGAAGCTTGCTTCAGAGCTCGGGTATTTGCTGTGTACCAGGGAGCTAGTTTCTTATGAGAAATGTTTTTAGTTTTTAGGGGTGCAACTGCATCTAGGGTATTGCGCAAGGTTAAATTGAGTTCCTCAGTTAGGTGGTTAACTGATTTTTGTCCTCTGGCGTCCTTGTGTAGACAGAGGGAATCTGGAAGGACATCAAGGAATATTTGTGTTGTCTGTGAATTTATAGCACGACTTTTGATGTTCCTTGGTTGGGTTCTGAGCAGATTATTTGTTGCAATTGCAAACGTAATAAAATGGTGGTCCGATAGTCCAGGATTATGAGGAAAAACATTAAGATCCACAACATTTATTCCATGGGACAAAACTAGGTCCAGAGTATGACTGTCACAGTGAGTGGGTCCAGAGACATGTTGGACAAAACCCACTGAGTCGACGATGGCTCCGAAAGCCTTTTGGAGTGGGTCTGTGGACTTTTCCATGTGAATATTAAAGTCACCAAAGATTAGAATATTATCTGCTATGACTACAAGGTCCGATAGGAATTCAGGGAACTCAATGAGGAACGCTGTATATGGCCCTGGAGGCCTGTAAACAGTAGCTATAAAAAGTGACTGAGTAGGCTGCATAGATTTCATGACTAGAAGCTCAAAAGACGAAAACGTAATTTTTTATTTTGTAAATTGAAATTTGCTATCGTAAAAGTTAGCAACACCTCCGCCTTTGCGGGATGCACGGGGGATATGGTCACTAGTGTAGCCAGGAGGTGAGGCCTCATTTAACACAGTAAATTCATCAGGCTTAAGCCATGTTTCAGTCAGGCCAATTACATCAAGATTATGATCAGCGAAAGACATACCGAACGATAATGAACAAAAAATAAAAACGCAGAAAAGTAACAGTAAAGTTTTGGTCCCATGTTTCACGAGTTGAAACAAAGAATCTCAGAAAGGCCACTAAAATGTGTAGTTTTGTCACACAACACAATGCCACAAATGTCTCAAGTTTTGAGGGAACATGCAATTGGCATGCTGACTGCAGGAATGTCCACCAGAGCTGTTGCCAGAGAATTGAATGTTCATTTCTCTACCATATGCTGCTTCCAACATTGTTTTAGAGAATTTGGCAGTAAGTCCAACCGGCCTCACAACAGCAGACCACGTGTGTGGTATCATTTGCTGATGTCAACGTGAACAGAGTGCCCCATGCGGGTGGAGGGGTTATGGTATGGGCAGGCATAAACTACAGACAACAAACATGATTGCATTTGGGCAATTTGAATGCACAGAGATACCGTGATTAGATCCTGAGGCCCATTGTCATGCCATTCATCCGCCACCATCACCTCATGTTTCATGTTGTACAGCCCCATGTCGCAAGGATCTGTACACATTCCTGGAAGCTGAAATATTCCAGTTCTTTCATGACCTGCATACTCACCAGACATGTCACTCATTGAGCATGTTTGGGATGCTCTGGATCAACGGGTAAGACAGCGTGTTCCAGTTCCCGCCAATGTCCAGCAACTTCTCACAGCCATTGAAAAGGAATGGGACAACATTCCACAGGTCACAATAAACATCCTGATCAACTCTATGTGAAGGAGATGTGCAGCGCAGCATGAGGCAAATGATGGTCACACCAGATACTGACTGGTTTTCTGATCCATGCCCTTACCTTAAAAAAAATATATTTGTGAACAACATATGCATATCTGCATTCTCAGTCATGTGAAATCCATAGATTAGGGACTAATTTATTTATTTAGATTGACTGATTTCCTTATATGAACTGTAACTCAGTAAAACCTTAGAAATTGTTGCATGTTGCGTTTATATTTCAGTTCAGTGTAGAATGATGATGATAAGGTGTGATCAGACAGCCTCCCTCTCCCTGCACTAGAAGGCAGTGTTACTCTGTCTACTGGGCTGCTATACTGAGGGCGTTTCCCTGTGGTTCGCAGTGTGTGTGTGTGTGTGTGTGTGTGTGTGTGTGTGTGTGTGTGTGTGTGTGTGTGTGTGTGTGTGTGTGTGTGTGTGTGTGTGTGTGTGTGTGTGTGTGTGTGTGTGTGTGTGTGTGTGTGTGTGTGTGTGTGTGTGTGTGTTAATGTAATGAGTGAAACAGCCTGTGTGATGAACCCTGAACAGATCTACATCTGCATCTTTATCACACTGTGGGATGGGATAGGAAAGTTATGCTTCTCTGTGTGTGTGTGTGTGTGTGTTAGGCGTTACAGCCTGTGTTTGTGCATGTATACACCATTTTAATCCCAATGTGACAGTACAGAACAGATCAGTGCAAGAAGATGTGGCATGCTGAGAGTGTGTGTGTGTGTGTGTGTGTGTGTGTGTGTGTGTGTGTGTGTGTGTGTGTGTGTGTGTGTGTGTGTGTGTGTGTGTGTGTGTGTGTGTGTGTGTGTGTGTGTGTGTGTGTGTGTTTTGTAGCTGTCAGATACGTGAGCAGCAGACGGTCTTCTCCACCTTGGGGGGCTGACCTCATCCTGAGCGGACAGGCAGCCTGCGGCGTTGTGTGTGTGTATGTGTGTGCATGGATGCGTGTGTGCGCGCGTGTGTGGCAGCTGCCGCATGGTGAAGCCACAAGGCCAATTCACCTCCTGGAGAACTCTCTCTGCAAAGAGCCCCATGGGTACTGTCTTTCACTGTAACACACACACACACACATACACACATCTGTTTCAGTTCCTGTGATCTGTTCTCTGGGGTTGTCGCAGAGAGCAGATCACATTGTCTTTAACTGCTGTTGTCATTCATTCAGTAGACATGGTTGGGAGGGATAACTAACTGTACTCCTTACTAACACACACACGCACAAACCCACACACCACACATCACACACACCACATGCAGGCCAGGCAGGGAGACAGGGAGATTGGAAAGTCAGGCAGTGAAGTAGTCAGGGAGGCAGGTAGGCAGGCAGATAGGCAGGCAGGCAGGCAGAAAGGCAGACAGACAGAGAGGCAGATAGACAGAGAGGCAGACAGACACATTTATTTACCTGAGCCAGAAGAGGGTGTAGTACCTTGGGGTTGCATGAATGTGGCCAGGTATTCATCTGGCATGTGTCAGGAAGTTGTGGTCACTTAAAGGCCCAATACAACTGTTTTTATCTGAATATCAAATCATTTCTGGGTAAAATTTCTGGGTAAAAACTTACTGTGATTGTTTTCAATTAACATAAAACAAATATTTAAAAATAGCTTCTTAGCAAGAGCAATTTCTCAAGCAAGAATTTTGCTAAGACAGTCTGGGAGTGGTCTGAGTGGGGAGGGGAAAACTGAAAACTAGCTGTTATTGGCAGATTTGGAACTTCTTAGTGGTCTATTAACTAATGTACTGCCTGAAGTCACCAGGCAGGTCAAAACTCCATTACACCACAACAGGCTGAAACTTCAGGTGGTCTTTTCAACAGCTCTTACACTAAAAATGTATTACTATAATTTTCCCCATTTCACAGTATTATTCCAACATCATAGTGTGGAAATATACATAAAACACAAGAAATCAAGTTTTTGACTTCACTGGGCCTTTATTACAATTCATTGAAGAGAGTCAGCACATGGAACCATGTACCCAATATCTCTGTTTGAGAGGAAATCTATTAGTGGGTATGTATGGTTCTATCTCACTCTATTTAGCTGTTTCTAATCTTAAGGCCCCATCCCTCTCCCTTAGTACTGTGCAACGGTAGTTTCCTTGCTTTGTATTGGTTTAATGTCAAATGGCATATACCGTACCTCCAAAATGGCACCCTATTAAGAAGTCCACTATAGTAAATAGCATGCCATTTGGAACTCAGTATGTACTGGTAGGGTGGTAGTGTAGCAGTGTGGATAAGTCACATTCCGGGTTTGATTGAACATCAGCATTGTATTCCATCTCCTTTTTGAAAACTAGGATTCAGAACATAATTAAATCAACTGCCATTATGTCTCGTCTACTATTTAAAAGCACTGGCCTGATTCAGAACCACGGCTTATAAAGAACAGACGAGACATAACAGCAGTTGATTTAACTACATTCTGAATGCTCAAATCAATTTATGGCCCAACCAACGACGACACTACTAGAGGAAAATCAATACTTGGCGATGAGGGCCAGATTGTTTTCACAGAGATTGTAGTGTTAATAGTGCTGCGTTTTGAAAACACAACAGTAAATTGAGAGATATAACTGCAGTAAGCTTCACCCTCAGGCTTGACCTTTCAGAAGGCATCAGAGCTGTCATTACCATAGTGTTTCATTACTGCACACAGCCGTAGAATGGTTAGAACAGAAGCCAGTCCCCGTGGAACCCCACCACTGTTCTGTCATTCTAATGTGCCATCGCTTAATGATAGGACCAAAACAACCAAATTGTCACCTCGGCTCAATCATTAGTGATTCACAATGTCGTTTCTCTCTCTCCGCTATCTGCCTGCTGGGTAAGTAGGTGCGTTGTGTCCTACGCTCTCCTATCTGGCCTGTATTTTATATTTAGAAAGCAGCAGTTCTCAATGGCTGTGTTTCAAATCGAACCCGTTTCCATATGGGTTCTGGTTAAAGTTGTTCACTATCGGGAATAGAATGCCATTTTGGACGCAAACTATATTTTCTTTTCAGCATTTCTCTTTTCATACATAGACAGTCTCAACTAATGAACAATAGGACATATCTTATAGTGTATGAGAGCACTGTGAAATACTTCAGAGACAGAAAGCTTCTACTGAACCGTTTAGATCTGTGTGAAACACTGTCACACTGTGAGGTGAATCCTCTTCTCTTTATCTATATAATGATTGTTTGAATAGATAAGAGTTCATGTTCATCTTTCTTTCTCTCCCTATCCTCCCTCTCTTCTTCTCTCTGTCTCTTTCTTTCTCTCCCCATCCTCCCTCTCTTCTTCTCTCTGTCTCTTTCTTTCTCTCCCCATCCTCCCTCTCTTCTTCTCTCTCTGTCTCTTTCTCTCTCTCCCCATCCTCCGTCTCTTCTTCTCTCTCTGTCTCTTTCTCTCTCTCCCCATCCTCCCTCTCTTCTTCTCTCTCTGTCTTTCTTTCTCTCCCCATCCTCCCTCTCTTCTTCTCTCTCTGTCTTTCTTTCTCTCCCCATCCTCCCTCTCTTCTTCTCTCTCTGTCTCTTTCTTTCCCTCCCCATCCTCCCTCTCTTCTTCTCTCAGTCTGTGTGATGAAACTGGGCTCTATTTTACATTTCAGGCCAACAGATGTCTCCAACAGTTTGGTTGGCAGATAGATAGAGTATCAAACAACAGATCTGTTGGCAGACCTGACGCTGTCAGAAACCCAGTGGAAACTGGAGCTTTGAGAATGAGGTGAGGAAAATATTGAACGGTTTCTAGCACCAAAATAGATATGTGTGTGTCTTGTCGTTTGTTTATGTTAGAATCTTTGCTCGTTCGGGGCATCAGTTGGAAAATATGCCAATGTATAACTGACGAATGTGTATGTCTGCATCCCAAATGGTACTCCATTCCCTTTATAGTGCACTACTTTTGACCAGGGCTCATAAGGTAGTATTAATGCATAGTGGCTCACTAGCATGGCGCTTTGACGCCAGGGTAGTGGGTTCGATTCCCGGGACCACCCAAGAATGTATGCACACATGACTGTAGTCGCTTTGGATGCACTAAATGGCATATATATGTAGGGAATTAGGTTCCATTTGGGACACAAACTATGTGTGTCAGACTCTTGGCTTCATACATTTTTGCTATTAGAGCAAGGGGAGCCCAGTTTTAACATGAGTTCCATAGGGCTTTGGTCAAAAGTAGTGCACCACAAGGGAAATTGGGTGCAATTTGGGACACAGAGCTGTTTTATTCAGCTGCTGCTACCTAGATCGAACACATGGCTTCCGAGAGGACAGCGTGCAAAGCACACCCAGATGGACTGTGTGTTCAGACAACAGGTATGCAGAGCTGACCTTCCTCCTATTGGAATGGCATATGTGCAAATAATGATGACGAATGAGAAATTGAGAAGTTTGGAAGGGGGCAGTACTTCATTTGGAGAAGGAAGAGAGAAATGGTAGTGAGGAGTTTACTTTCAGTCAGACTCTTACCGTAGATTGCCTGGGTACCAGTCTCTTTAGCTGACATTCCACTCCTTGTCACTCCTTGTCATTGCTAAAGTTTGTTAGCTAATGAGACTGGTACTCAGGCTATACCGTAGAGATCTACTGTTCTCCTTTTCATGTGATGATTAAACATCAGAGAATCTAATCATGAACAGTAACCCATGCCATCCCAACCATGACAGTACATTTAGACAAGGGTTGCAAAATGATGGTATCTCTCCTAAATTGACCTGGTATTCCAGTCCTGGATGGAGGATTCTGTATTTCCTGCTTATTCCTTCCTGATTCAGGGAATCATCCAACCAGGATGTCTGGAAAACCAGGGAATTTTTTAAATGTTACCGGAATTTAGCAACCATTTACATTTAAGTATTTTAGCAGATGCTGTTATCCAGAGTGACTTAGAGTTAGTGCCTTCATTTTAAGGTAGCGAGGCACGACAACCACATCTCACAGTCATAGTAAGTAAAACTTTCCTTAATAAAGCAACTATCAGCAAACCAACACCAAACCCAGCAAATCAGCAACCCTAGTTGAGGTATTTCTGCATCCAGGGTGACAGTACTTCCAGTCTCAGGAAGGAAAAGGATGTTTCCCAAATGGTAGCCTATTCCCTCTATAGTACTACTATAGTTCCAAATGAGTGTTCTTTTAAGAGAATAGGGTGTAATTTGGGACACTGGCCAATTTCCCTTTGTGATGCTAACTCAGCCATCCACTACAACTGCAGCAGAAACTCATAAAGAGCAGAGCAATAATCTCCATTCACAGCAGCTCCTCAGTGAGAGTAGCTCTGGCATCTTCTTGTTTGTTGTTTCCAAGGCTCCCGCTGTTTTAGGAGCCTGTAAAGACCACAGATAAAGAAAGGATGAGTAGGAAACAACAGGTCTGAACCACAATGGAAATATTTAATGATCAATTCATGACTATAGTTTTACCCTTGATTATGTGCTACTAGTTTTGCTATGTTTTGGCCGTATGTGTATTTTTTTATGATCTAATAAATCCATCCATGAATCTAATCCTTCATCACTTCAGTCCTGTCCTGCTACACCGAGAGGTTAACCAAGATCTAAAGTATGGTGGAAGCTTAAACAAGAGTTATATACAATTAGAGCACAATGTTTCGATCTACAAGACTTCAAAGAGGGCCGTCCTACTTTCTGATACAAAATGCAATGTGTACGGATCTTATCGCCTGAAATAAAGTGCTATGCGCTATGATAAACTGCGTCCAATGCCTTCAATTGGGTGGCAGCTGCTTTCATATACATTTACATTACATTTAAGTCATTTAGCAGACGCTCTTATCCAGAGCGACTTACAAATTGGTGCATTCACCTTATGACATCCATAGTCATATAGATGAAATCAACATAGTCAATCATCAGAATGAATGTTGACTGAATGATTTGTTTTCTGCTATTTAACTAAAGACAGGCCTATTTTAATTACTAGTTTCTTAATTAACTAACTCATCAACATTCTTTTTGTTAGCTTTTCGTCAATCCAGATGCCCAGATATTTATAAGCAGGGACACAATCAATGAGGGCACCATCCAAAGTACGTATGAATAAATCATCAGAAACATTTAACATATACTTGGTTGTGGTACAGTATTAGACAGTGATGATAGAATACATGTGGTGGTGGTACAGTATTAGATAGTGATGATAGAATACATGTGGTGGTGGTACAGTATTAGATAGTGTTGATATAATACATGTGGTGGTACAGTATTAGACAGTGATGATATAATACATGTGGTGGTGGTACAGTATTAGACATTGATGATATAATACATGTGGTGGTACAGTATTAGGTAGTGATGATATAATACATGTGGTGGTGGTACAGTATTAGATAGTGATAATATAATACATGTGGTGGTGGTACAGTATTAGATAGTGATGATATAATACATGTGGTGGTGGTACAGTATCAGATAGTGTTGATATAATACATGTGGTGGTGGTACAGTATTAGATAGTGATGATATAATACATCTGGTGGTGGTAAAGTATTAGATAGTGATGATATAATACATGTGGTGGTGGTACAGTATCAGATAGTGTTGATATAATACATGTGGTGGTGGTACAGTATTAGATAGTGATGATATAATACATGTGGTGGTGGTACAGTATTAGACAGTGATGATATAATACATGTGGTGGTGGTACAGTATTAGACAGTGATGATATAATACATGTGGTGGTGGTAAAGTATTAGATAGTGATGATATAATACATGTGGTGGTGGTACAGTATTAGATAGTGATGAAATGATACATGTGGTGGTGGTACAGTATTAGATAGTGATGAAATAATACATGTGGTGGTGGTACAGTATTAGATAGTGATGATATAATCCATGTGGTGGTGGTACAGTATTAGATAATGATGATATAATACATGTGGTGGTGGTACAGTATTAGATTGTGATGATATAATACATGTGGTGGTGGTACAGTATTAGATAGTGATGATATAATACATGTGGTGGTGGTACAGTATTAGATAATGATGACATTATACATGTGGTGGTGGTACAGTATTAGATAGTGATGATATAATACATGTGGTGGTGGTACAGTATTAGATAGTGATGATATAATACATGTGCTGGTGGTACAGTATTAGATAGTGATGATATAATACATGTGGTGGTGGTACAGTATTAGATAGTTATAATTTAATATGTTTTGGTGGTACAGTATTAGATAGTGATGATATGATACATGTGGTGGTGGTACAGTATTAGATAGTGATGATATAATACATGTGGTGGTGGTACAGTATTAGAGAGTGATGATATAATACATGTGGTGGTGCTACAGTATTAGATAGTGATGATATAATACATGTGGTGGTGGTAAAGTATTAGATAGTGATGATATAATACATGTGGTGGTGGTACAGTATCAGATAGTGTTGATATAATACATGTGGTGGTGGTACAGTATTAGATAGTGATGATATAATACATGTGGTGGTGGTACAGTATCAGATAGTGTTGATATAGTACATGTGGTGGTGGTACAGTATTAGATAGTGATGATATAATACATGTGGTGGTGGTACAGTATTAGACAGTGATGATATAATACATGTGGTGGTGGTAAAGTATTAGATAGTGATGATATAATACATGTGGTGGTGGTACAGTATTAGACAGTGATGATATAATACATGTGGTGGTGGTAAAGTATTAGATAGTGATGATATAATACATGTGGTGGTGGTACAGTATTAGATAGTTATAATAGAATATGTTCTGGTGGTACAGTATTAGATAGTGATGAAATGATACATGTGGTGGTGGTACAGTATTAGATAGTGATGAAATAATACATGTGGTGGTGGTACAGTATTAGATAGTGATGATATAATACATGTGGTGGTGGTACAGTATTAGATAATGATGATATAATACAGGTGGTGGTGGTACAGTATTAGATTGTGATGATATAATACATGTGGTGGTGGTACAGTATTAGATAGTGATGATATAATACATGTGGTGGTGGTACAGTATCAGATAGTGTTGATATAATACATGTGGTGGTGGTACAGTATTAGATAGTGATGATATAATACATGTGGTGGTGGTACAGTATTAGATAATGATGACATTATACATGTGGTGGTGGTACAGTATTAGATAGTGATGATATAATACATGTGGTGGTGGTACAGTATTAGATAGTGATGATATAATACATGTGGTGGTGGTACAGTATTAGATAGTGATGATATAATACATGTGGTGGTGGTACAGTATTAGATAGTTATAATTTAATATGTTTTGGTGGTACAGTATTAGATAGTGATGATATAATACATGTGGTGGTGGTACAGTATTAGATAGTGATGATATAATACATGTGGTGGTGGTACAGTATTAGATAGTGATGATATAATACATGTGGTGGTGGTACAGTATTAGATAGTGATGATATAATACATGTGGTGGTGGTACAGTATTAGATAGTTATAATTTAATATGTTTTGGTGGTACAGTATTAGATAGTGATGATATAATACATGTGGTGATGATGTGAGGAGGTAGTATCTCTCCATCATGCCCTCCCTGTTCTCCACCCTTCTCCCTTCATGGAGATTAATTTCCTGGAGTCAGATACTGGTCCACAGAGGAGACAACACCGAGTCACACAGGGAACATGTTCCACACACACACACACACACACGCACGCACGCACGCACGCACGCACGCACGCACGCACGCACGCACACACACACACACACACACACACACACACACACACACACACGTACACACCATCATATATCTAAAAACACAATATGGCCAGATCAGACAGTGGGATATTGCATATCACGTGGTAGAGGTGCTGGTGTATCTGTGTTAATGATTAACGGTTCCTGTGTCAGTGTGTGAACAGAAATGGCTGCCTGCCTGTATGGGTTAGTGTCTGTCTGGGAGAATATGTCTGAGTGTAGGAGTGAGAGGCAGTATATGGACAAGTATCTCTTCACTGTTTATTTGTATTTAATTAGAGGTGTTGTTCAGGAGACCTGAAAGCCTAGAAACAGATTATTATATCTGTTACTGACTGTGGAGGAGTGCTTGGTAAAAGAACAAATTTATCATAGCATATTACTGTTGAACAGGCTCGTTCTGTTCATTCTTTGGCCTTGATATAAACAACTGAAATTGCAAAGATAAAGCTCACAGAAAGAAACAGGGACATCTTGTATCCATCAGCAATTTAAAATTGTATGTACAAGCAGTAAAATTAGCTTCATATATCTCTGTTCAGCAGTATATCTCTGTTCAGCAGTATATCTCAGTATACAGAGTATCTCCTATAATATTGACTGTAGGGCTGCTACTGGGTATGTAGTGTATTTGATTTAAAGATTATTCCTCTTTGTCCAGAGAAACAGATGGTACTGTCCAACCAAGGTCTGACCAGGTCAAACGCGCGCGCACACACACACACACACACACACACACACACACACACACACACACACACACACACACACACACACACACACACACACACACACACACACACACACACACACACACACACACACACACACACACACACACACACACACACACTGGAAGCATCCTTGGCATTGATGTGGACAGGAAGCAGAACACTATGAGGTGGGTCACTAAACCGGGTCGGATCCCAGGGATGATGTGAAAAACTGGCAGGAGTTAGCTAGCATGGAAATCTCAGATAATACCTACTGTTGTGTGTGTTTGGAGAGAGCTGGAGAGTCTGTTTGTGTGTGTGTGAGCAGAGCATAGTGAACCTGCAATGCCCCAGCAGAGTCCCGGAGCAGTAATTACTACAGAGACAGATGGCAACGCCAAGCTCCTTTCATCCACTGTCTCACCGTTTCAGGTATCTAGTCTTCCCTCCCTTAGTTATATACTGTCTGTCTCAGGTATCTAGTCTTCCCTCCCTTAGTTATATACTGTCTCAGATATCTAGTCTTCCCTCCCTTAGTTATATACTGTCTCAGGTATCTAGTCTTCCCTCCCTTAGTTATATACTGTCTCAGGTATCTAGTCCCTCCCTTAGTTATATACTGTCTCAGGTATCTAGTCTTCCCTCCCTTAGTTATATACTGTCTCAGGTATCTAGTCTTCCCTCCCTTAGTTATATAATGTCTCAGGTATCTAGTCTTCCCTCCCTTAGTTATATACTGTCTCAGGTATCTAGTCTTCCCTCCCTTAGTTATATACTAGGTATCTATATATATACTCTGTCTCAGGTATCTAGTCTCCCTCCCTTAGTTATATACTGTCTCAGGTATCTAGTCTCTTCCCTCCCTTAGTTATATACTGTCTCAGGTATCTAGTCTTCCCTCCCTTAGTTATATACTGTCTGTCTCAGGTATCTAGTCTTCCTCCCTTAGTTATATACTGTCTCAGGTATCTAGTCTTCCCTCCCTTAGTTATATACTGTCTCAGGTATCTAGTCTTCCCTCCCTTAGTTATATACTGTCTTCAGGTATCTAGTCTTCCCTCCCTTAGTTATATACTGTCTCAGGTATCTAGTCTTCCCTCCCTTAGTTATATACTGTCTCAGGTATCTAGTCTTCCCTCCCTTAGTTATATACTGTTTCAGATATCTAGTCTTCCCTCCCTTAGTTATATACTGTCTCAGGTATCTAGTCTTCCCTCCCTTAGTTATATACTGTCTCAGGTATCTAGTCTTCCCTCCCTTAGTTATATACTGTCTCAGGTATCTAGTCTTCCCTCCCTTAGTTATATACTGTCTCAGGTATCTAGTCTTCCCTCCCTTAGTTATATACTGTCTCAGGTATCTAGTCTTCCCTCCCTTAGTTATATACTGTCTCAGGTATCTAGTCTTCCCTCCCTTAGTTATATACTGTCTGTCTCAGGTATCTAGTCTTCCCTCCCTTAGTTATATACTGTCTCAGGTATCTAGTCTTCCCTCCCTTAGTTATATACTGTCTCAGGTATCTAGTCTTCCCTCCCTTAGTTATATACTGTCTCAGGTATCTAGTCTTCCTCTAGTTATATCTGTCTCAGGTATCTAGTCTTCCCTCCCTTAGTTACATACTGTCTCAGGTATCTCGTCTCCCCTCCCTTAGTTATATTCTGTCTCAGGTATCTAGTCTTCCCTCCCTTAGTTATATACTGTCTCAGGTATCTAGTCTTCCCTTCCTTAGTTATATACTGTCTCAGGTATCTAGTCTTCCCTCCCTCAGTTACATACTGTCTGTTTCAGGTATCTAGTCTTCCCTCCCTTAGTTATATACTGTCTCAGGTATCTAGTCTTCCCTCCCTTAGTTATATACTGTCTCAGGTATCTAGTCTTCCCTCCCTTAGTTATATACTGTCTCAGGTATCTAGTCTTCCCTCCCTTAGTTATTATATCTACTAGTTATATACTGTCTCAGGTATCTAGTCTTCCCTCCCTCAGTTACATACTGTCTGTCTCAGGTATCTAGTCTTCCCTCCCTTAGTTATATACTGTCTCAGGTATCTAGTCTTCCCTCCCTTAGTTATATACTGTCTCAGGTATCTAGTCTTCCCTCCCTTAGTTATATACTGTCTCAGGTATCTAGTTAGTTATATACTGTCTGTCTCAGGTATCTAGTCTTCCCTCCCTTAGTTATATACTGTCTCAGATATCTAGTCTTCCCTCCCTTAGTTATATACTGTCTCAGGTATCTAGTCTTCCCTCCCTTAGTTATATACTGTCTCAGGTATCTAGTCTTCCCTCCCTTAGTTATATACTGTCTCAGGTATCTAGTCTTCCCTCCCTTAGTTATATACTGTCTGTCTCAGGTATCTAGTCCCTCTTCCCTTAGTTATATACTGTCTGTCTCAGGTATCTAGTCTTCCCTCCCTTAGTTATATACTGTCTCAGGTATCTAGTCTTCCCTCCCTTAGTTATATACTGTCTCAGGTATCTAGTCTTCCCTCCCTTAGTTATATACTGTCTCAGGTATCTAGTCTTCCCTCCCTTAGTTATATACTGTCTCAGGTATCTAGTCTTCCCTCCCTTAGTTATATACTGTCTGTCTCAGGTATCTAGTCTTCCCTCCCTTAGTTATATACTGTCTCAGATATCTAGTCTTCCCTCCCTTAGTTATATACTGTCTCAGGTATCTAGTCTTCCCTCCCTTAGTTATATACTGTCTCAGGTATCTAGTCTTCCCTCCCTTAGTTATATACTGTCTCAGGTATCTAGTCTTCCCTCCCTTAGTTATATACTGTCTCAGGTATCTAGTCTTCCCTCCCTTAGTTATATACTGTCTCAGGTATCTAGTCTCCCTCCCTTAGTTACATACTGTCTGTCTCTGGTATCTAGTCTTCCCTCCCTTAGTTATATACTGTCTCAGATATCTAGTCTCCCTCCCTTAGTTATATACTGTCTCAGATATCTAGTTAGTTATACTGTCTGTCTCAGATATCTAGTCTCCCTCCCTTAGTTACATACTGTCTCAGGTATCTAGTCTCCCTCCCTTAGTTACATACTGTCTGTCTCAGGTATCTAGTCTCTCCTCCCTTAGTTACATACTGTCTCAGATATCTAGTCTCCCCTCCCCTGTCTGTCTCAGGTATCTAGTCTCTCCTCCCTTAGATATATACTGTCTCAGATATCTAGTCTCCCTCCCTTAGTTATATACTGTCTGTCTCAGGTATCGAGTCTCTCCTCCCTTAGTTATATACTGTCTCAGGTATCTAGTCTCTCCTCCCTTAGTTATATACTGTCTCAGGTATCTAGTCTCTCCTCCCTTAGTTATATACTGTCTCAGCTATCTAGTCTTCCCTCCCTTAGTTATATACTGTCTCAGGTATCTAGTCTCCCTCCCTTAGTTATATACTGTCTCAGGTATCTAGTCTTCCCTCCCTTAGTTATATACTGTCTCAGGTATCTAGTCTTCCCTCCCTTAGTAGTTATATACTGTCTCAGGTATCTAGTCTTCCCTCCCTTAGTTATATACAGGTATCTAGTCCCTCCCAGTTATCTAGTCTCCCTCCCTTAGTTACATATGTCTGTCTCAGGTATCTAGTCTTCCCTCCCTTAGTTATATACCTGTCTCAGGTATCTAGTCTTCCCTCCCTTAGTTATATACTGTCTCAGGTATCTAGTCTCCCTCCCTTAGTTATATACTGTCTCAGGTATCTAGTCTCCCCTCCCTTAGTTATATGTCTGTCTCAGGTATCTAGTCTTCCCTCCCTTAGTTATATACTGTCTCAGGTATCTAGTCTCCTCCCTTAGTTATATACTGTCTCAGGTATCTAGTCTCCCTCCCTTAGTTTATATCAGATATCTAGTCTCCTCTCATAGGTATCTAGTCTCCTCCCTTAGTTCCTGTCTCAGGTATCTTAGTTATATACTGTCTCAGGTATCTAGTCTTCCCTCCCTTAGTTATATACTGTCTCAGGTATCTAGTCTTCCCTCCCTTAGTTATATACTGTCTCAGGTATCTAGTCTTCCCTCCCTTAGTTATATACTGTCTCAGGTATCTAGTCTTCCCTCCCTTAGTTATATACTGTCTCAGATATCTAGTCTTCCCTCCCTTAGTTATATACTGTCTCAGGTATCTAGTCTTCCCTCCCTTAGTTATATACTGTCTGTCTCAGGTATCTAGTCTTCCCTCCCTTAGTTATATACTGTCTCAGGTATCTAGTCTTCCCTCCCTTAGTTATATACTGTCTCAGGTATCTAGTCTTCCCTCCCTTAGTTATATACTGTCTCAGGTATCTAGTCTTCCTCCCTTAGTTATATACTGTCTCAGGTATCTAGTC
Organism: Oncorhynchus keta; assembly: GCF_023373465.1. NCBI lineage: Eukaryota > Metazoa > Chordata > Actinopteri > Salmoniformes > Salmonidae > Oncorhynchus > Oncorhynchus keta. The sequence continues at coordinate 301,360 of NW_026290913.1, forward strand.
TTCCCTCCCTTAGTTATATACTGTCTCAGATATCTAGTCTCCCTCCCTTAGTTACATACTGTCTGTCTCAGGTATCTAGTCTTCCCTCCCTTAGTTATATACTGTCTCAGGTATCTAGTCTTCCCTCCCTTAGTTATATACTGTCTGTCTCAGGTATCTAGTCTTCCCTCCCTTAGTTATATACTGTCTCAGGTATCTAGTCTCCCTCCCTTAGTTATATACTGTCTGTCTCAGGTATCTAGTCTTCCCTCCCTTAGTTATATACTGTCTCAGGTATCTGTCTCCCCTCCCTTAGTTACATACTGTCTGTCTCAGGTATCTAGTCTTCCTCCCTTAGTTATATACTGTCTGTCTCAGGTATCTAGTCTTCCCTCCCTTAGTTATATACTGTCTCAGGTATCTAGTCTTCCCTCCCTTAGTTATATACTGTCTCAGGTATCTGTCTCCTTAGTTATATACTGTTTCAGGTATCTAGTCTTCCCTCCCTTAGTTATATACTGTCTCAGATATCTAGTCTCCCTCCCTTAGTTATATACTGTCTCAGGTATCTAGTCTTCCCTCCCTTAGTTATATACTGTCTCAGGTATCTAGTCTTCCCTCCCTTAGTTATATACTGTTTCAGATATCTAGTCTTCCCTCCCTTAGTTATATACTGTCTCAGGTATCTAGTCTTCCCTCCCTTAGTTATATACTGTCTCAGGTATCTAGTCTTCCTCCCTTAGTTATATACTGTCTCAGATATCTAGTCTTCCCTCCCTTAGTTATATACTGTTCTCAGGTATCTAGTCTTCCCTCCCTTAGTTATATACTGTCTCAGGTATCTAGTCTTCCCTCCCTTAGTTATATACTGTCTCAGGTATCTAGTCTCCCTCCCTTAGTTACATACTGTCTGTCTCAGGTATCTAGTCTTCCCTCCCTTAGTTATATACTGTCTCAGGTATCTAGTCTTCCCTCCCTTAGTTATATACTGTCTCAGGTATCTAGTCTTCCCTCCCTTAGTTATATACTGTCTCAGGTATCTAGTCTTCCCTCCCTTAGTTATATACTGTCTCAGGTATCTAGTCTTCCCTCCCTTAGTTATTACTGTCTCATATCTAGTCTTCCCTCTGTCTGTCTCAGGTATCTAGTCTTCCCTCCCTTAGTTATATACTGTCTCAGATATCTAGTCTCCCTCCCTTAGTTACATACTGTCTGTCTCAGATATCTAGTCTCCTCCCTTAGTTACATACTGTCTCAGGTATCTTCCCTCCCTTAGTTACATACTGTCTGTCTCAGGTATCTAGTCTCCCTCCCTTAGTTATATACTGTCTCAGGTATCTAGTCTCCCTCCCTTAGTTACATCTCTATCTGTCTCAGGTATCTAGTCTTCCCTCCCTTAGTTACATACTGTCTGTCTCAGGTATCTAGTCTCCCTCCCTTAGTTACATACTGTCTCAGATATCTAGTCTCCCTCCCTTAGTTATATACTGTCTCAGGTATCTAGTCTCTCCTCCCTTAGTTACATACTGTCTCAGATATCTAGTTCCCTCCCTTAGTTATATACTGTCTCAGATATCTAGTCTCCCTCCCTTAGTTATATACTGTCTCAGGTATCTAGTCTTCCCTCCCTTAGTTATATACTGTCTCAGGTATCTAGTCCCTCCTCCCTTGTCACATACTGTCTCAGGTATCTAGTCTTCCCTCCCTTAGTTATATACTGTTTCAGGTATCTAGTCTTCCCTCCCTTAGTTATATACTGTCTCAGGTATCTAGTCTTCCCTCCCTTAGTTATATACTGTCTTCTCCCCAGAAGTATCTATCTAGTCTTCCCTCCCTTAGTTATATACTGTCTCAGGTATCTAGTCTTCCCTCCTTAGTTATATACTGTCTCAGGTATCTAGTCTTCCCTCCCTTAGTTATATACTGTCTCAGATATCTAGTCTCCCTCCCTTAGTTACATACTGTCTGTCTCAGGTATCTAGTCTTCCCTCCCTTAGTTATATACTGTCTCAGGTATCTAGTCTTCCCTCCCTTAGTTATATACTGTCTGTCTCAGGTATCTAGTCTCCCTCCCTTAGTTATATACTGTCTCAGGTATCTAGTCTCCCTCCCTTAGTTATACTGTCTGTCTCAGATATCTAGTCTTCCCTCCCTTAGTTATATACTGTCTCAGGTATCTAGTCTTCCCTCCCTTAGTTACATACTGTCTGTCTCAGGTATCTAGTCTCTCCTCCCTTAGTTACATACTGTCTCAGATATCTAGTCTCCCTCCCTTAGTTATATACTGTCTGTCTCAGGTATCTAGTCTTCCCTCATACTGTCTCAGATTTCTAGTCTCCCTCCCTTAGTTACATACTGTCTGTCTCAGGTATCTAGTCTTCCCTCCCTTAGTTATATACTGTCTCAGTATCTAGTCTTCCCTCCCTTAGTTATATACTGTCTCAGGTATCTAGTCTCAGTTACATATCTAGTCTCTCCCCCCTTAGTTATATACTGTCTCAGATATCTAGTCTCCTCCCTTAGTTATATACTGTCTGTCTCAGGTATCTAGTCTTCCCTTAGTTACATACTGTCTCAGGTATCTAGTCTTCCCTCCCTTAGTTATATGTCTGTCTCAGGTATCTAGTCTTCCCTCCCTTAGTTATATACTGTCTGTCTCAGGTATCTAGTCTTCCCTCCCTTAGTTATATACTGTCTCAGGTATCTAGTCTTCCCTCCCTTAGTTATATACTGTCTCAGGTATCTAGTCTTCCTCCCTTAGTTATATACTGTCTCAGGTATCTAGTCTTCCTCCCTTAGTTATATACTGTCTCAGGTATCTAGTCTTCCCTCCCTTAGTTATATATAGGTATCTAGTCTTCCCTCCCTTAGTTATATACTGTCTCAGGTATCTAGTCTTCCCTCCCTTAGTTATATACTGTCTCAGATATCTAGTCTTCCCTCCCTTAGTTATATACTGTCTCAGGTATCTAGTCTTCCCTCCCTTAGTTATATACTGTCTGTCTCAGGTATCTAGTCTTCCCTCCCTTAGTTATATACTGTCTCAGGTATCTAGTCTTCTCTCCCTTAGTTATATACTGTCTCAGGTATCTAGTCTTCCCTCCCTTAGTTATATACTGTCTCAGGTATCTAGTCTTCCCTCCCTTAGTTATATACTGTCTCAGATATCTAGTCTTCCCTCCCTTAGTTATATACTGTCTCAGGTATCTAGTCTTCCCTCCCTTAGTTATATACTGTCTCAGATATCTAGTCTCCTCCCTTAGTTATATACTGTCTCAGGTATCTAGTCTTCCCTCCCTTAGTTATATACTGTCTGTCTCAGGTATCTAGTCTTCCCTCCCTTAGTTATATACTGTTCAGGTCTGTCTCCAGTTATATACTGTCTCAGGTATCTAGTCTTCCCTCCCTTAGTTATATACTGTCTCAGGTATCTAGTCTCTCCTCCCTTAGTTATATACTGTCTCAGGTATCTAGTCTCTCCTCCCTTAGTTATATACTGTCTGTCTCAGGTATCTAGTCTTCCCTCCCTTAGTTATATACTGTCTCAGGTATCTAGTCTTCCCTCCCTTAGTTATATACTGTCTCAGGTATCTAGTCTTCCCTCCCTTAGTTATATACTGTCTCAGGTATCTAGTCTTCCCTCCCTTAGTTATATACTGTCTCAGGTATCTAGTCTTCCCTCCCTTAGTTATATACTGTCTCAGGTATCTAGTCTCCCCTCCCTTAGTTATATACTGTCTCAGGTATCTAGTCTTCCCTCCCTTAGTTATATACTGTCTCAGGTATCTAGTCTTCCCTCCCTTAGTTATATACTGTCTGTCTCAGGTATCTAGTCTTCCCTCCCTTAGTTATATACTGTCTCAGGTATCTAGTCTTCCCTCCCTTAGTTATATACTGTCTCAGGTATCTAGTCTCCCTCCCTTAGTTATATACTGTCTCAGATATCTAGTCTCCCCTCCCTTAGTTACATACTGTCTGTCTCTGGTATCTAGTCTTCCCTCCCTTAGTTATATACTGTCTCAGGTATCTAGTCTTCCCTCCCTTAGTTATATACTGTCTCAGATATCTAGTCTTCCCTCCCTTAGTTATATACCCAGGTATCTCGTCTCCCTCCCTTAGTTATATACTGTCTGTCTCAGGTATCTAGTCTTCCTCCCTTAGTTATATACTGTCTCAGGTATCTAGTCTTCCCTCCCTTAGTTATATACTGTCTCAGGTATCTAGTCTCCCTCCCTTAGTTATATACTGTCTGTCTCAGGTATCTAGTCTTCCCTCCCTTAGTTATATACTGTCTCAGGTATCTAGTCTTCCCTCCCTTAGTTACATACTGTCTCAGGTATCTAGTCTTCCCTCCCTTAGTTATATACTGTCTCAGGTATCTAGTCTTCCCTCCCTTAGTTATATACTGTTTCAGATATCTAGTCTCCCCTCCCTTAGTTATATACTGTCTCAGGTATCTAGTCTTCCCTCCCTTAGTTATATACTGTCTCAGGTATCTAGTCTTCCCTCCCTTAGTTATATACTGTTTCAGATATCTAGTCTTCCCTCCCTTAGTTATATACTGTCTCAGGTATCTAGTCTTCCCTCCCTTAGTTATATACTGTCTCAGGTATCTAGTCTTCCCTCCCTTAGTTATATACTGTCTCAGGTATCTAGTCTTCCCTCCCTTAGTTACATACTGTCTGTCTCAGGTATCTAGTCTCCACTCCCTTAGTTATATACTGTCTCAGATATCTAGTCTTCCCTCCCTTAGTTATATACTGTCTGTCTCAGATATCTAGTCTCCCTCCCTTAGTTATATACTGTCTCAGGTATCTAGTCTCCCCTCCCTTAGTTACATACTGTCTGTCTCAGGTATCTAGTCTCTCCTCCCTTAGTTACATACTGTCTCAGATATCTAGTCTCCCTCCCTTAGTTACATACTGTCTGTCTCAGGTATCTAGTCTCCCCTCCCCCTTAGTTACATACTGTCTGTCTCAGGTATCTAGTCTCCCTCCCTTAGTTACATACTGTCTCAGGTATCTAGTCTCCTCCCTTAGTTATATACTGTCTCAGGTATCTAGTCTCCCTCCCTTAGTTACATACTGTCTCAGATATCTAGTCTCCATCCCTTAGTTATATACTGTCTCAGGTATCTAGTCTTCCTCCCTTAGTTATATACTGTCTCAGGTATCTAGTCTTCCCTCCTTAGTTATATACTGTCTCAGGTATCTAGTCCCTCCTCCCTTTGTCACAGTTAGTCTTCCCTCCCTTAGTTATATACTGTTTCAGGTATCTAGTCTTCCCTCCCTTAGTTATATACTGTCTCAGGTATCTAGTCTTCCTCCCTTAGTTATATATATACTGTCTCAGATATCTATGTGACAAAGGGAGGAGGTATCTTCCCTCCCTTAGTTATATAATGTCTCAGGTATCTAGTCTTCCCTCCCTTAGTTATATACTGTCTCAGGTATCTAGTCTCCCTCCCTTAGTTATATACTGTCTCAGATATCTAGTCTCCCTCCCTTAGTTACATACTGTCTGTCTCTGGTATCTAGTCTTCCTCCCTTAGTTATATACTGTCTCAGGTATCTAGTCTTCCTTCCCTTAGTTATATACTGTCTGTCTCAGGTATCTAGTCTCCCTCCCTTAGTTATATACTGTCTCAGATATCTAGTCTCCCTCCCTTAGTTACATACTGTCTGTCTCAGATATCTAGTCTCCCTCCCTTAGTTATATACTGTCTCAGGTATCTAGTCTCCCCTCCCTTAGTTACATACTGTCTGTCTCTGGTATCTAGTCTTCCTTCCCTTAGTTATATACTGTCTGTCTCAGGTATCTAGTCTTCCCTCCCTTAGTTATATACTGTCTCAGGTATCTAGTCTTCCCTCCCTTAGTTACATACTGTCTCAGGTATCTAGTCTTCCCTCCCTTAGTTATATACTGTCTCAGATATCTAGTCTTCCCTCCCTTAGTTATATACTGTCTCAGGTATCTAGTCTTCCCTCCCTTAGTTATATACTGTCTCAGGTATCTAGTCTTCCCTCCCTTAGTTATATACTGTCTCAGGTATCTAGTCTTCCCTCCCTTAGTTATATACTGTCTCAGGTATCTAGTCTCCTCCCTCCCTTAGTTACATACTGTCTGTCTCAGGTATCTAGTCTCTCCTCCCTTAGTTACATACTGTCTCAGGTATCTAGTCTTCCCTCCTTAGTTATATACTGTCTCAGGTATCTAGTCTCCCTCCCTTAGTTATATACTGTCTGTCTCAGGTATCTAGTCTTCCCTCCCTTAGTTATATACTGTCTCAGGTATCTAGTCTTCCCTCCCTTAGTTATATACTGTCTGTCTCAGGTATCTAGTCTTCCCTCCCTTAGTTACTGTCTCATATCTGTCTTCTCAGTTATATACTGTATCTAGTCTTCCCTCCCTTAGTTATATACTGTTTCTGTCTTCTCAGGTCTCAGGTATCTAGTCTTCCCTCCCTTAGTTATATACTGTCTCTCAGGTATCTAGTCTTCCCTCCCTTAGTTATATACTGTCTGATATCTAGTCTCCTCCCTTAGTTATATACTGTCTCAGGTATCTAGTCTTCCCTCCCTTAGTTATATACTGTCTCAGGTATCTAGTCTTCCCTCCCTTAGTTATATACTGTCTCAGGTATCTAGTCTTCCCTCCCTTAGTTATATACTGTCTCAGCTATCTAGTCTTCCCTCCCTTCGTTATATACTGTCTGTCTCAGGTATCTAGTCTTCCCTCCCTTAGTTATATACTGTCTCAGGTATCTAGTCTTCCCTCCCTTAGTTACTGTCTCATATCTAGTCTTCCCTCCCTGTCTGTCTCAGATATCTAGTCTTCCCTCCCTTAGTTATATGTCTGTCTCAGGTATCTAGTCTTCCCTCCCTTAGTTATATACTGTCTGTCTCAGGTATCTAGTCTTCCCTCCCTTAGTTATATACTGTCTCAGATATCTAGTCTCCCTCCCTTAGTTACATACTGTCTGTCTCAGGTATCTAGTCTTCCTCCCTTAGTTATATACTGTCTCAGGTATCTAGTCTTCCCTCCCTTAGTTATATACTGTCTGTCTCAGGTATCTAGTCTTCCCTCCCTTAGTTATATACTGTCTGTCTCAGGTATCTAGTCTTCCCTCCCTTAGTTATATACTGTCTCAGATATCTAGTCTCCTAGTCTCCCTTAGTTATATACTGTCTCAGGTATCTAGTCTTCCTCCCTTAGTTATATACTGTCTCAGGTATCTAGTCTTCCCTCCCTTAGTTATATACTGTCTCAGATATCTAGTCTTCCCTCCCTTAGTTACATACTGTCTCAGGTATCTAGTCTTCCCTCCCTTAGTTATATACTCTCAGATATCTAGTCTCCTCCCTTAGTATCTAGTCTAGTCTTCCCTCCCTTAGTTATATACTGTCTCAGGTATCTAGTCTTCCCTCCCTTAGTTATATACTGTCTGTCTCAGGTATCTAGTCTCCCCTCCCTTAGTTATATACTGTCTCAGGTATCTAGTCTTCCCTCCCTTAGTTACATACTGTCTGTTTCAGGTATCTAGTCTTCCCTCCCTTAGTTATATACTGTCTCAGGTATCTAGTCTTCCCTCCCTTAGTTACATACTGTCTGTTTCAGGTATCTAGTCTTCCCTCCCTTAGTTATATACTGTCTCAGGTATCTAGTCTTCCCTCCCTTAGTTATATACTGTTTCAGATATCTAGTCTCCTCCCTTGTCTGTCTCAGGTATCTAGTCTTCCCTCCCTTAGTTATATACTGTCTCAGGTATCTAGTCTTCCTCCCTTAGTTATATACTGTTTCAGATATCTAGTCTTCCCTCCCTTAGTTATATACTGTCTCAGGTATCTAGTCTGTCTCAGGTATCTAGTCTTCCCTCCCTTAGTTATATACTGTTTCAGTATCTAGTCTTCCCTCCCTTAGTTATATCTAGTCTAGTTCCCTCCCTTAGTTATATACTGTCTGTCTCAGGTATCTAGTCTTCCCTCCCTTAGTTATATACTGTCTCAGGTATCTAGTCTTCCCTCCCTTAGTTATATACTGTCTCAGGTATCTAGTCTTCCCTCCCTTAGTTATATACTGTCTCAGGTATCTAGTCTTCCCTCCCTTAGTTATATACTGTCTCAGGTATCTAGTCTTCCCTCCCTTAGTTATATACTGTCTCAGGTATCTAGTCTCCCCTCCCTTAGTTACATACTGTCTGTCTCTGGTATCTAGTCTTCCCTCCCTTAGTTATATACTGTCTCAGGTATCTAGTCTTCCTTCCCTTAGTTATATACTGTCTGTCTCAGGTATCTAGTCTCCCCTCCCTTAGTTATATACTGTCTCAGATATCTAGTCTCCCTCCTTAGTTACATACTGTCTGTCTCAGATATCTAGTCTCCCTAGTTACATACTGTCTCAGGTATCCCCTCCCTTAGTTACATACTGTCTGTCTCAGGTATCTAGTCTCTCCTCCCTTAGTTACATACTGTCTCAGATATCTAGTCTCCCTCCCTTAGTTACATACTGTCTGTCTCAGGTATCTAGTCTCTCCTCCCTTAGATACATACTGTCTCAGATTTCTAGTCTCCCCTCCCTTAGTTACATACTGTCTGTCTCAGGTATCTAGTCTCCCTCCCTTAGTTATATACTGTCTCAGATATCTAGTCTCCCTCCCTTAGTTGTATACTGTCTCAGGTATCCTCCTCCCTTAGTTACATACTGTCTCAGATATCTAGTCTATCCCTTAGTCTTCTCAGATATCTAGTCTCCTCCCTTAGTTATATACTGTCTCAGGTATCTAGTCTTCCCTCCCTTAGTTATATCTGTCTCAGGTATCTAGTCCCTCCTCCCTTGTTATATACTGTCTCAGCTATCTAGTCTTCCCTCCCTTAGTTATATACTGTTTCAGGTATCTAGTCTTCCCTCCCTTAGTTATATACTGTCTCAGGTATCTAGTCTTCCCTCCCTTAGTTATATACTGTCTGTCTCAGGTACCTGAGACAGTATATAACTAAGGGAGGGAAGACTAGATAGCTGAGACAGTATGTGACAAAGGGAGGAGGTATCTAGTCTTCCCTCCCTTAGTTATATAATGTCTCAGGTATCTAGTCTTCCCTCCCTTAGTTATATACTGTCTCAGGTATCTAGTCTTCCCTCCCTTAGTTATATACTGTCTCAGGTATCTAGTCTTCCTTCCCTTAGTTACATACTGTCTGTCTCTGGTATCTAGTCTTCCCTCCCTTAGTTATATACTGTCTCAGGTATCTAGTCTTCCTTCCCTTAGTTATATACTGTCTGTCTCAGGTATCTAGTCTCCCTCCCTTAGTTATATACTGTCTCAGATATCTAGTCTCCCTCCCTTAGTTACATACTGTCTGTCTGATATCTCTCCCTTAGTTATCATACTGTCTCAGGTATCTCTCTCCCTCCCTTAGTTACATACTGTCTGTCTCAGGTATCTAGTCTTCCCTCCCTTAGTTATATACTGTCTGTCTCAGGTATCTAGTCTTCCCTCCCTTAGTTATATACTGTCTCAGGTATCTAGTCTTCCCTCCCTTAGTTATATACTGTCTCAGGTATCTAGTCTTCCCTCCCTTAGTTATATACTGTCTCAGATATCTAGTCTTCCCTCCCTTAGTTATTACTGTCTCATACTAGTCTTCCCTCCCTTAGTTATATACTGTCTCAGGTATCTAGTCTTCCCTCCCTTAGTTATATACTGTCTCAGGTATCTAGTCTTCCCTCCCTTAGTTATATATGTCTCAGGTATCTAGTCTTCCCTCCCTTAGTTATATACTGTCTCAGGTATCTAGTCTTCCCTCCCTTAGTTATATACTGTCTGTCTCAGGTATCTAGTCTTCCCTCCCTTAGTTATATACTGTCTCAGATATCTAGTCTCCCTCCCTTAGTTACATACTGTCTGTCTCAGGTATCTAGTCTCCCTCCCTTAGTTATATACTGTCTCAGGTATCTAGTCTTCCTCCTTAGTTACATACTGTCTGTCTCAGGTATCTAGTCTCCCTCCCTTAGTTACATACTGTCTCAGATATCTAGTCTCCCTCCCTTAGTTAGTCTCCTCCCATATACTGTCTCAGGTATCTAGTCTCCCTCCCTTAGTTACATACTGTCTCAGGTATCTAGTCTTCCCTCCCTTAGTTATATACTGTCTGTCTCAGGTATCTAGTCTTCCCTCCCTTAGTTATATACTGTCTCAGGTATCTAGTCTCCCTCCCTTAGTTTATACTGTCTCAGGTATCTAGTCCTCCCAGTCACATACTGTCTCATCTATCTAGTCTTCCCTCCCTTAGTTATATACTGTCTCAGGTATCTAGTCTTCCCTCCCTTAGTTATATACTGTCTCAGGTATCTAGTCTTCCCTCCCTTAGTTATATACTGTCTGTCTCAGGTATCTAGTCCTCTTCCCTTAGTTATATACTGTCTGTCTCAGGTATCTAGTCTTCCCTCCCTTAGTTATATACTGTCTCAGGTATCTAGTCTTCCCTCCCTTAGTTACATACTGTCTCAGATATCTAGTCTCCCTCCCTTAGTTTATATACTGATATCTCACTGGTATCTAGTCTTCCCTCCCTTAGTTATATACTGTCTCAGGTATCTAGTCTTCCCTCCCTTAGTTATATACTGTCTCAGGTATCTAGTCTTCCTCCTCCCTTTGTCACATACTGTCTCAGCTATCTAGTCTTCCCTCCCTTAGTTATATACTGTCTCAGGTATCTAGTCTTCCCTCCCTTAGTTATATACTGTCTCAGGTATCTAGTCTTCCCTCCCTTAGTTATATACTGACTGTCTGACAAAGGGAGGAGGTATCTAGTCTTCCCTCCCTTAGTTATATAATGTCTCAGGTATCTAGTCTTCCCTCCCTTAGTTATATACTGTCTCAGGTATCTAGTCTCCCTCCCTTAGTTATATACTGTCTCAGATATCTAGTCTCCCTCCCTTAGTTACATACTGTCTGTCTCTGGTATCTAGTCTTCCCTCCCTTAGTTATATACTGTCTCAGGTATCTAGTCTTCCTTCCCTTAGTTATATACTGTCTGTCTCAGGTATCTAGTCTCCTCCCTTAGTTATATACTGTCTCAGATATCTAGTCTCCCTCCCTTAGTTACATACTGTCTGTCTAAGATATCTAGTCTCCCCTCCCTTAGTTACATACTGTCTCAGGTATCTCTAGTCTCCCTCCCTTAGTTACATACTGTCTGTCTCAGGTATCTAGTCTCTCCTCCCTTAGTTATATACTGTCTCAGATATCTAGTCTCCCTCCCTTAGTTATATACTGTCTGTCTCAGGTATCTAGTCTCCCTCCCTTAGTTACATACTGTCTCAGATTTCTAGTCTCCCTCCCTTAGTTACATACTGTCTGTCTCAGGTATCTAGTCTCTCCTCCCTTAGTTATATACTGTCTCAGATATCTAGTCTCCCTCCCTTAGTTATATACTGTCTCATATCTAGTCTCCTCCCTGTTATATACTGTCTCAGGTATCTAGTCTTCCCTCCCTTAGTTATATACTGTCTCAGGTATCTAGTCTTCCTCCCTTAGTTATATACTGTCTGTCTCAGGTATCTAGTCTCCTCCCTTAGTTATATACTGTCTCAGGTATCTAGTCTTCCCTCCCTTAGTTACTGTCTGTCTCAGATACTGTCTCAGTTACATATCAGGTATCTCGTCTCCCTCCCTTAGTTACATACTGTCTGTCTCAGGTATCTAGTCTCTCCTCCCTTAGTTACATACTGTCTCAGATATCTAGTCTCCCTCCCTTAGTTACATACTGTCTGTCTCAGGTATCTAGTCTCTCCTCCCTTAGTTACATACTGTCTCAGATATCTAGTCTCCCCTCCCTTAGTTACATACTGTCTGTCTCTGGTATCTAGTCTTCCCTCCCTTAGTTATATACTGTCTCAGGTATCTAGTCTTCCCTCCCTTAGTTATATACTGTCTGTCTCAGGTATCTAGTCTTCCCTCCCTTAGTTATATACTGTCTCAGGTATCTAGTCTTCCCTCCCTTAGTTATATACTGTCTCAGGTATCTAGTCTTCCCTCCCTTAGTTATATACTGTCTCAGGTATCTAGTCTTCCCTCCCTTAGTTATATACTGTCTCAGGTATCTAGTCTCCCCTCCCTTAGTTATATACTGTCTCAGATATCTAGTATCTAGTCTTCTCCTAGTCTCCCTTAGTTATATACTGTCTCAGGTATCTATCTAGTCTGTCTCAGGTATCCTCCTCCCTATCTAGTCTTCCTCCCTTAGTTATATACTGTTTCAGGTATCTAGTCTTCCCTCCCTTAGTTATATGTCTGTCTCAGGTATCTAGTCTTCCCTCCCTTAGTTATATACTGTCTCAGGTATCTAGTCCCCTTCCCTTAGTTATATACTGTCTGTCTCAGGTATCTAGTCTTCCCTCCCTTAGTTATATACTGTCTCAGGTATCTAGTCTTCCCTCCCTTAGTTATATACTGTCTGTCTCAGGTATCTAGTCTTCCCTCCCTTAGTTATATACTGTCTCAGGTATCTAGTCTTCCCTCCCTTAGTTATATACTGTCTGTCTCAGGTATCTAGTCTCCTCCCTACTGTCTCAGGTATCTAGTTAGTTACATACTGTCTCAGGTATCTAGTCTTCCCTCCCTTAGTTATATACTGTCTCAGATATCTAGGTAGTTACATACTGTCTCAGGTATCTAGTCTCCCTCCCTTAGTTACATACTGTCTGTCTCAGGTATCTAGTCTCTCCTCCCTTAGTTACATACTGTCTCAGGTATCTAGTCTTCCCTCCCTTAGTTATATACTGTCTCAGGTATCTAGTCTTCCCTCCCTTAGTTATCTAGTCAGGTATCTAGTCTTCCCTCCCTTAGTTATATACTGTCTCAGATATCTAGTCTTCCCTCCCTTAGTTATATACTGTCTGTCTCAGGTATCTAGTCTTCCCTCCCTTAGTTATATACTGTCTCAGATATCTAGTCTCCCTCCCTTAGTTACATACTCTCAGGTATCTAGTCTTCCCTCCCTTAGTTATATACTGTCTCAGGTATCTAGTCTTCCCTCCCTTAGTTATATACTGTCTCAGATATCTAGTCTTCCCTCCCTTAGTTATATACTGTCTCAGGTATCTAGTCTTCCTCCCTTAGTTATATACTGTCTCAGGTATCTAGTCTCCCTCCCTTAGTTACATACTGTCTGTTCAGGTATCTAGTCTTCCCTCCCTTAGTTATATACTGTCTCAGGTATCTAGTCTTCCCTCCCTTAGTTATATACTGTCTGTCTCAGGTATCTAGTCTTCCCTCCCTTAGTTATATACTGTCTCAGATATCTAGTCTCCCTCCCTTAGTTACATACTGTCTGTCTCTAGTCTTCCCTCCCTTAGTTATATACTGTCTCAGGTATCTAGTCTTCCTCCCTTAGTTATATACTGTCTCAGGTATCTAGTCTCCCTCCCTTAGTTATATACTGTCTCAGGTATCTAGTCTTCCCTCCCTTAGTTATATACTGTCTCAGGTATCTAGTCTTCCCTCCCTTAGTTATACTGTCTCAGATATCTGTCCCTCCCTTAGTTACATACTGTCTAGTCTTCCCTCCCTTAGTTATATACTGTCTCAGGTATCTAGTCTTCTCCCTTAGTTACATACTGTCTCAGATATCTAGTCTCCCTCCCTTAGTTACATACTGTCTGTCTCAGGTATCTAGTCTCTCCTCCCTTAGTTACATACTGTCTCAGATATCTAGTCTCCCTCCCTTAGTTACATACTGTCTGTCTCAGGTATCTAGTCTCCCTCCCCCTCTCAGATATCTTAGTTATATACTGTCTCAGGTATCTAGTCTTCCCTCCCTTAGTTATATACTGTCTATATCTAGTCTTCCCTCCCTTAGTTATATACTGTCTCAGGTATCTAGTCTTCCCTCCCTTAGTTATATACTGTCTCAGGTATCTAGTCTTCCCTCCCTTAGTTATATACTGTCTGTCTCAGGTATCTAGTCTCCCCTCCCTTAGTTATATACTGTCTCAGGTATCTAGTCTTCCCTCCCTTAGTTATATACTGTCTCAGATATCTAGTCTTCCCTCCCTTAGTTACATACTGTCGCAGGTATCTCGTCTCCTCTCCCTTAGTTACATACTGTCTGTCTCAGGAATCTAATCTCTCCTCCCTTAGTTACATACTGTCTCAGGTATCTAGTCTTCCCTCCCTTAGTTATATACTGTCTCAGGTATCTAGTCTCCCCTCCCTTAGTTATATACTGTCTGTCTCAGGTATCTAGTCTTCCCTCCCTTAGTTATATACTGTCTCAGATATCTAGTCTCCCCCCCCTTAGTTATATACTGTCTGTCTCAGGTATCTAGTCTTCCCTCCCTTAGTTATATACTGTCTCAGATATCTAGTCTTCCCTCCCTTAGTTACATACTGTCTGTTTCAGGTATCTAGTCTTCCCTCCCTTAGTTATCTATCCCTCCCTGTCTGTCTCAGATATCTAGTCTCCCTCCCTTAGTTATACTGTCTGTCTCAGGTATCTAGTCTCTCCTCCCTTAGTTACATACTGTCTCAGATATCTAGTCTCCCCTCCCTTAGTTACATACTGTCTGTCTCTGGTATCTAGTCTTCCCTCCCTTAGTTATATACTGTCTCAGGTATCTAGTCTTCCTTCCCTTAGTTATATACTGTCTGTCTCAGGTATCTAGTCTCCCCTCCCTTAGTTATATACTGTCTCAGGTATCTAGTCTTCCTTCCCTTAGTTATATACTGTCTGTCTCAGGTATCTAGTCTCCCCTCCCTTAGTTATATACTGTCTCAGGTATCTAGTCTTCCTTCCCTTAGTTATATACTGTCTGTCTCAGGTATCTAGTCTTCCCTCCCTTAGTTATTATATCTAGTCTTCCCTCCCTTAGTTACATACTGTCTCAGATATCTAGTCTCCCTCCCTTAGTTACATACTGTCTCCCTCCCAGTTATATCTCTCAGGTATCTAGTCTCCCTCCCTTAGTTACATACTGTCTCAGATATCTAGTCTCCCTCCCTTAGTTACATACTGTCTGTCTCAGGTATCTAGTCTTCCTCCCTTAGATACATACTGCTCAGATTTCTAGTCTCCCTCCCTTAGTTACATACTGTCTGTCTCAGGTATCTAGTCTCCCTCCCTTAGTTATACTGTCTCAGATATCTGTCTCCCCTCCCAGTTATATACTGTCTCAGTCTAGTCTCTCCTCCCTTAGTTACATACTGTCTCAGATATCTAGTCTCTCCCAGTTATATACTGTCTCAGATATCTAGTCTCCCCTCCCTTAGTTATATACTGTCTCAGGTATCTAGTCTTCCCTCCCTTAGTTATATACTGTCTCAGGTATCTAGTCCCTCCTCCCTTTGTCACATACTGTCTCAGCTATCTAGTCTTCCCTCCCTTAGTTATATACTGTTTCAGGTATCTAGTCTTCCCTCCCTTAGTTATATACTGTCTCAGGTATCTAGTCTTCCCTCCCTTAGTTATATACTGTCTGTCTCAGGTATCTAGTCCCTCTTCCCTTAGTTATATACTGTCTGTCTCAGGTATCTAGTCTTCCCTCCCTTAGTTATATACTGTCTCAGGTATCTAGTCTTCCCTCCCTTAGTTATATACTGTTCTCAGGTATCTAGTCTCCCCTCCCTTAGTTATATACTGTCTCAGGTATCCATAGTTATTTACTGTCTCAGGTATCTAGTCTTCCCTCCCTTAGTTATATACTGTTTCAGATATCCAGTCTTCCCTCCCTTAGTTATATACTGTCTCAGGTATCTAGTCTTCCCTCCCTTAGTTATATACTGTCTCAGGTATCTAGTCTTCCCTCCCTTAGTTATATACTGTTTCAGGTATCTAGTCTTCCCTCCCTTAGTTATATAATGTCTCAGGTATCTAGTCTTCCCTCCCTTAGTTATATACTGTCTCAGGTATCCAGTCTTCCCTCCCTTAGTTATATACTGTCTCAGGTATCTAGTCTCCCTCCCAGTTATATACTGTCTCAGGTATCTAGTCTTCCCTCCCTTAGTTATATACTGTCTCAGATATCTAGTCTCCCTCTTAGTTATACTGTCTGTCTCAGGTATCTAGTCTTCCCTCCCTTAGTTATATACTGTCTCAGGTATCTAGTCTTCCCTCCCTTAGTTATATACTGTCTCAGATATCTAGTCTCCCTCCCTTAGTTACATACTGTCTGTCTCTGGTATCTAGTCTTCCCTCCCTTAGTTATATACTGTCTCAGGTATCTAGTCTTCCTCCCTTAGTTATATACTGTCTCAGGTCTAGTCTTCCTCCCAGTTATATACTGTCTCAGTATCTAGTCTTCCCTCCTTAGTTATATACTGTCTCAGATATCTAGTCTCCCTCCCTTAGTTACATACTGTCTGTCTCAGGTATCTAGTCTTCCCTCCCTTAGTTATATACTGTCTCAGGTATCTAGTCTTCCTTCCCTTAGTTATATACTGTCTGTCTCAGGTATCTAGTCTCCCTCCCTTAGTTATATACTGTCTCAGATATCTAGTCTCCCTCCCTTAGTTACATACTGTCTGTCTCTAGTCTCCCTCCCTTAGTTACATACTGTCTCAGTATCTCGTCTTCCCTCCCTTAGTTACATACTGTCTGTCTCAGGTATCTAGTCTCTCCTCCCTTAGTTACATACTGTCTCAGATATCTAGTCTCCCCTCCCTTAGTTACATACTGTCTGTCTCAGGTATCTAGTCTCTCCTCCCTTAGATACATACTGTCTCAGATTTCTAGTCTCCCCTCCCTTAGTTACATACTGTCTGTCTCAGGTATCTAGTCTCCCCTCCCTTAGTTACATACTGTCTCAGATATCTAGTCTCCCCTCCCTTAGTTATATACTGTCTCAGGTATCTAGTCTCTCCTCCCTTAGTTACATACTGTCTCAGATATCTAGTCTCCACTCCCTTAGTTATATACTGTCTCAGATATCTAGTCTCCCCTCCCTTAGTTATATACTGTCTCAGGTATCTAGTCTTCCCTCCCTTAGTTATATACTGTCTCAGGTATCTAGTCCCTCCTCCCTTTGTCACATACTGTCTCAGCTATCTAGTCTTCCCTCCCTTAGTTATATACTGTTTCAGGTATCTAGTCTTCCCTCCCTTAGTTATATACTGTCTCAGGTATCTAGTCTTCCCTCCCTTAGTTATATACTGTCTGTCTCAGGTATCTAGTCCCTCTTCCCTTAGTTATATACTGTCTGTCTCAGGTATCTAGTCTTCCCTCCCTTAGTTATATACTGTCTCAGGTATCTAGTCTTCCCTCCCTTAGTTACATACTGTCTCAGGTATCTAGTCTTCCCTCCCTTAGTTATATACTGTCTCAGATATCTAGTCTCCCCTCCCTTAGTTATATACTGTCTCAGGTATCTAGTCTCCCCTCCCTTAGTTATATACTGTCTCAGGTATCTAGTCTTCCCTCCCTTAGTTATATACTGTCTCAGGTATTTAGTCCTCCTCCCTTTGTCACATACTGTCTCAGCTATCTAGTCTTCCCTCCCTTAGTTATATACTGTTTCAGGTATCTAGTCTTCCCTCCCTTAGTTATATACTGTCTCAGGTATCTAGTCTTCTGTCTCCCTTAGTTATATACTGTCAAAGGGAGGAGGTATCTAGTCTTCCCTCCCTTAGTTATATAATGTCTCAGGTATCTAGTCTTCCCTCCCTTAGTTATATACTGTCTCAGGTATCTAGTCTCCCTCCCTTAGTTATATACTGTCTCAGATATCTAGTCTCCTCCCTTAGTTACATACTGTCTGTCTCTGGTATCTAGTCTTCCCTCCCTTAGTTATATACTGTCTCAGATATCTAGTCTTCCCTCCCTTAGTTATATACTGTCTGTCTCAGGTATCTAGTCTCTCCTCCCTTAGTTATATACTGTCTCAGATATCTAGTCTCCCTCCCTTAGTTACATACTGTCTGTCTCTGGTATCTAGTCTTCCCTCCCTTAGTTATATACTGTCTCAGGTATCTAGTCTTCCCTCCCTTAGTTATTAGGTATCTAGTCTTCCTTCCCTTAGTTATATACTGTCTGTCTCAGGTATCTAGTCTCTCCTCCCTTAGTTACATACTGTCTCAGATATCTAGTCTCCCTCCCTTAGTTACATACTGTCTGTCTCAGGTATCTAGTCTTCCCTCCCTTAGTTATATACTGTCTCAGGTATCTAGTCTTCCTTCCCTTAGTTTATATGTCTGTCTCAGGTATCTAGTCTCCCTCCCTTAGTTATATACTGTCTCAGGTATCTAGTCTTCCCTCCCTTAGTTACATACTGTCTCAGGTATCTAGTCTTCCCTCCCTTAGTTATATACTGTCTCAGATATCTAGTCTCCCTCCCTTAGTTACATACTGTCTCAGGTATCTAGTCTCCCCTCCCTTAGTTACATACTGTCTCAGGTATCTAGTCTTCCTCCTTAGTTACATACTGTCTCAGATATCTAGTCTCCCTCCCTTAGTTACATACTGTCTGTCTCAGGTATCTAGTCTCTCCCTCCCTTAGTTATATACTGTCTCAGATATCTAGTCTTCCCTCCCTTAGTTACATACTGTCTGTCTCAGGTATCTAGTCTCTCTTCCCTTAGTTATATACTGTCTGTCTCAGGTATCTAGTCTTCCCTCCCTTAGTTATATACTGTCTCAGGTATCTAGTCTTCCCTCCCTTAGTTATATACTGTCTGTCTCAGGTATCTAGTCTTCCCTCCCTTAGTTATATACTGTCTCAGGTATCTAGTCTTCCCTCCCTTAGTTATATACTGTCTCAGGTATCTAGTCTTCCCTCCCTTAGTTATATACTGTTTCAGATATCTAGTCTCCCCTCCCTTAGTTATATACTGTCTCAGGTATCTAGTCTTCCCTCCCTTAGTTATATACTGTCTCAGGTATCTAGTCTTCCCTCCCTTAGTTATATACTGTTTCAGATATCTAGTCTTCCCTCCCTTAGTTATATACTGTCTCAGGTATGTAGTCTTCCCTCCCTTAGTTATATACTGTCTCAGGTATCTAGTCTTCCCTCCCTTAGTTATATACTGTTTCAGGTATCTAGTCTTCCCTCCCTTAGTTATATATGTCTCAGGTATCTAGTCTTCCCTCCCTTAGTTATATACTGTCTCAGGTATCTAGTCTCCCCTCCCTTAGTTATATACTGTCTCAGATATCTAGTCTCCCCTCCCTTAGTTACATACTGTCTGTCTCTGGTATCTAGTCTTCCCTCCCTTAGTTATATACTGTCTCAGGTATCTAGTCTTCCTTCCCTTAGTTATATACTGTCTGTCTCAGGTATCTAGTCTCCCCTCCCTTAGTTATATACTGTCTCAGATATCTAGTCTCCCCTCCCTTAGTTACATACTGTCTGTCTCAGATATCTAGTCTCCCCTCCCTTAGTTACATACTGTCTCAGGTATCTCGTCTCCCCTCCCTTAGTTACATACTGTCTGTCTCAGGTATCTAGTCTCTCCTCCCTTAGTTACATACTGTCTCAGATATCTAGTCTCCCCTCCCTTAGTTACATACTGTCTGTCTCAGGTATCTAGTCTCTCCTCCCTTAGATACATACTGTCTCAGATTTCTAGTCTCCCCTCCCTTAGTTACATACTGTCTGTCTCAGGTATCTAGTCTCCCCTCCCTTAGTTACATACTGTCTCAGATATCTAGTCTCCCCTCCCTTAGTTATATACTGTCTCAGGTATCTAGTCTCTCCTCCCTTAGTTACATACTGTCTCAGATATCTAGTCTCCCTCCCTTAGTTATATACTGTCTCAGATATCTAGTCTCCCTCCCTTAGTTATATACTGTCTCAGGTATCTAGTCTTCCCTCCCTTAGTTATATACTGTCTCAGGTATCTAGTCCCTCCTCCCTTTGTCACATACTGTCTCAGCTATCTAGTCTTCCCTCCCTTAGTTATATACTGTTTCAGGTATCTAGTCTTCCCTCCCTTAGTTATATACTGTCTCAGGTATCTAGTCTTCCCTCCCTTAGTTATATACTGTCTGTCTCAGGTATCTAGTCCCTCTTCCCTTAGTTATATACTGTCTGTCTCAGGTATCTAGTCTTCCCTCCCTTAGTTATATACTGTCTCAGGTATCTAGTCTTCCCTCCCTTAGTTACATACTGTCTCAGATATCTAGTCTCCACTCCCTTAGTTATATACTGTCTCAGATATCTAGTCTCCACTCCCTTAGTTATATACTGTCTCAGATATCTAGTCTCCCCTCCCTTAGTTATATACTGTCTCAGGTATCTAGTCTTCCCTCCCTTAGTTATATACTGTCTCAGGTATCTAGTCCCTCCTCCCTTTGTCACATACTGTCTCAGCTATCTAGTCTTCCCTCCCTTAGTTATATACTGTTTCAGGTATCTAGTCTTCCCTCCCTTAGTTATATACTGTCTCAGGTATCTAGTCTTCCCTCCCTTAGTTATATACTGTCTGTCTCAGGTACCTAGTCTAGTCCAAAGGGAGGAGGTATCTAGTCTTCCCTCCCTTAGTTATATAATGTCTCAGGTATCTAGTCTTCCCTCCCTTAGTTATATACTGTCTCAGGTATCTAGTCTCCCCTCCCTTAGTTATATACTGTCTCAGATATCTAGTCTCCCTCCTTAGTTACATACTGTCTGTCTCTGGTATCTAGTCTTCCCTCCCTTAGTTATATACTGTCTCAGGTATCTAGTCTTCCTTCCCTTAGTTATATACTGTCTGTCTCAGGTATCTAGTCTCCCCTCCCTTAGTTATATACTGTCTCAGATATCTAGTCTCCCCTCCCTTAGTTACATACTGTCTGTCTCAGATATCTAGTCTCCCTCCCTTAGTTACATACTGTCTCAGGTATCTCGTCTCCCCTCCCTTAGTTACATACTGTCTGTCTCAGGTATCTAGTCTCTCCTCCCTTAGTTACATACTGTCTCAGATATCTAGTCTCCCCTCCCTTAGTTACATACTGTCTGTCTCAGGTATCTAGTCTCTCCTCCCTTAGATACATACTGTCTCAGTTTTCTAGTCTCCCCTCCCTTAGTTACATACTGTCTGTCTCAGGTATCTAGTCTCTCCTCCCTTAGTTATATACTGTCTCAGATATCTATCTTAGTTATATACTGTCTCAGATATCTAGTCTCCTCCCTTAGTTATATACTGTCTCAGGTATCTAGTCTTCCCTCCCTTAGTTATATACTGTTTCAGGTATCTAGTCTCCCCTCCCTTAGTTATATACTGTCTCAGGTATCTAGTCTCCCCTCCCTTAGTTATATACTGTCTCAGATATCTAGTCTCCCCTCCCTTAGTTATACTGTCTGTCTCAGATATCTAGTCTCCCCTCCCTTAGTTACATACTGTCTCAGGTATCTCGTCTCCCCTCCCTTAGTTACATACTGTCTGTCTCAGGTATCTAGTCTCTCCTCCCTTAGTTACATACTGTCTCAGATATCTAGTCTCCCCTCCCTTAGTTACATACTGTCTGTCTCAGGTATCTAGTCTCTCCTCCCTTAGTTACATACTGTCTCAGATATCTAGTCTCCCCTCCCTTAGTTACATACTGTCTGTCTCTGGTATCTAGTCTTCCCTCCCTTAGTTATATACTGTCTCAGGTATCTAGTCTTCCTTCCCTTAGTTATATACTGTCTGTCTCAGGTATCTAGTCTCCCCTCCCTTAGTTATATACTGTCTCAGGTATCTAGTCTTCCTTCCCTTAGTTACATACTGTCTCAGGTATCTAGTCTTCCCTCCCTTAGTTATATACTGTCTCAGATATCTAGTCTCCCCTCCCTTAGTTATATACTGTCTCAGGTATCTAGTCTCTCCTCCCTTAGTTACATACTGTCTCAGATATCTAGTCTCCCTCCCTTAGTTATATACTGTCTCAGATATCTAGTCTCCCCTCCCTTAGTTATATACTGTCTCAGGTATCTAGTCTTCCCTCCCTTAGTTATATACTGTCTCAGGTATCTAGTCCCTCCTCCCTTTGTCACATACTGTCTCAGCTATCTAGTCTTCCCTCCCTTAGTTATATACTGTTTCAGGTATCTAGTCTCCCCTCCCTTAGTTATATACTGTCTCAGGTATCTAGTCTTCCCTCCCTTAGTTATATACTGTCTCAGGTATCTAGTCTTCCTTCCCTTAGTTATATACTGTCTGTCTCAGATATCTAGTAGTTCTACTGTCTCAGGTATCTCGTCTCCCCTCCCTTAGTTACATACTGTCTGTCTCAGGTATCTAGTCTCTCCTCCCTTAGTTACATACTGTCTCAGATATCTAGTCTCCCCTCCCTTAGTTACATACTGTCTGTCTCAGGTATCTAGTCTCTCCTGCCTTAGTTACATACTGTCTCAGATATCTAGTCTCCCCTCCCTTAGTTACATACTGTCTGTCTCTGGTATCTAGTCTTCCCTCCCTTAGTTATATACTGTCTCAGGTATCTAGTCTTCCCTCCCTTAGTTACATACTGTCTCAGGTATCTAGTCTTCCCTCCCTTAGTTATATACTGTCTCAGATATCTAGTCTCCCCTCCCTTAGTTATATACTGTCTCAGGTCTCAGTTACATACTGTCTATCTAGTATCTCTCTCTCCTCCTTAGTTATATACTGTCTCAGGTATCTAGTCTTCCCTCCCTTAGTTATATCTGTCTCAGGTATCTAGTCTCCCTCCCTTAGTTATATACTGTCTGTCTCAGGTATCTATCTAGTCTCAGATATCTAGTCTCCCCCTTAGTTATATACTGTCTGTCTCAGGTATCTAGTCTTCCCTCCCTTAGTTATATACTGTCTCAGATATCTAGTCTCCCTCCCTTAGTTACATACTGTCTGTTTCAGGTATCTAGTCTTCCCTCCCTTAGTTATATACTATATCTAGTCCCTCCCAGTTATATACTGTCTCAGATATCTAGTCTCCCTCCCTTAGTTACATACTGTCTGTCTCAGGTATCTAGTCTCTCCTCCCTTAGTTACATACTGTCTCAGATATCTAGTCTCCCTCCCTTAGTTACATACTGTCTGTCTCAGGTATCTAGTCTTCCCTCCCTTAGTTATATACTGTCTCAGGTATCTAGTCTTCCTCCCTTAGTTATATACTGTCTGTCTCAGGTATCTAGTCTCTCCTCCCTTAGTTACATACTGTCTCAGATATCTAGTCTCCCTCCCTTAGTTACATACTGTCTGTCTCTGGTATCTAGTCTTCCCTCCCTTAGTTATATACTGTCTCAGGTATCTAGTCTTCCTTCCCTTAGTTATATACTGTCTGTCTCAGGTATCTAGTCTCCCCTCCCTTAGTTATATACTGTCTCAGGTATCTAGTCTTCCCTCCCTTAGTTACATACTGTCTCAGGTATCTAGTCTTCCCTCCCTTAGTTATATACTGTCTCAGATATCTAGTCTCCCCTCCCTTAGTTACATACTGTCTCAGGTATCTCGTCTCCCCTCCCTTAGTTACATACTGTCTGTCTCAGGTATCTAGTCTCTCCTCCTTAGTTACATACTGTCTCAGGTATCTAGTCTTCCCTCCCTTAGTTATATACTGTCTCAGGTATCTAGTCTCCCCTCCCTTAGTTATATACTGTCTGTCTCAGGTATCTAGTCTTCCCTCCCTTAGTTATATACTGTCTCAGATATCTAGTCTCCCCCCCTTAGTTATATACTGTCTGTCTCAGGTATCTAGTCTTCCCTCCCTTAGTTATATACTGTCTCAGATATCTAGTCTCCCCTCCCTTAGTTACATACTGTCTGTCAGGTATCTAGTCTTCCCTCCCTTAGTTATATACTGTCTCAGGTATCTAGTCTCTCCTCCCTTAGTTACATACTGTCTCAGATATCTAGTCTCCCCTCCCTTAGTTACATACTGTCTGTCTCAGGTATCTAGTCTCTCCTGCCTTAGTTACATACTGTCTCAGATATCTAGTCTCCCCTCCCTTAGTTACATACTGTCTGTCTCTGGTATCTAGTCTTCCCTCCCTTAGTTATATACTGTCTCAGGTATCTAGTCTTCCTTCCCTTAGTTATATACTGTCTGTCTCAGGTATCTAGTCTCCCCTCCCTTAGTTATATACTGTCTCAGATATCTAGTCTCCCCTCCCTTAGTTACATACTGTCTGTCTCAGGTATCTAGTCTTCCTTCCCTTAGTTACATACTGTCTCAGGTATCTAGTCTTCCTTCCCTTAGTTATATACTGTCTCAGATATCTAGTCTTCCCTCCCTTAGTTATATACTGTCTCAGATATCTAGTCTTCCCTCCCTTAGTTATACTGTCTGTCTCAGGTATCTAGTCTCCCCTCCCTTAGTTATTATCTAGTCTTCCCTCCCTTAGTTACATACTGTCTCAGGTATCTAGTCTTCCCTCTTAGTTATATACTGTCTCAGATATCTTAGTTACATACTGTCTCAGGTATCTAGTCTCCCTCCCTTAGTTACATACTGTCTATATCTAGTCTGTCTCCTTAGTTACATACTGTCTCAGGTATCTAGTCTTCCCTCCCTTAGTTATATACTGTCTCAGGTATCTAGTCTCCCCTCCCTTAGTTATATACTGTCTGTCTCAGGTATCTAGTCTTCCCTCCCTTAGTTATATACTGTCTCAGATATCTAGTCTCCCCCCTTAGTTATATACTGTCTGTCTCAGGTATCTAGTCTTCCCTCCCTTAGTTATATACTGTCTCAGATATCTAGTCTCCCCTCCCTTAGTTACATACTGTCTGTTTCAGGTATCTAGTCTTCCCTCCCTTAGTTATATACTGTCTCAGGTATCTAGTCTTCCCTCCCTTAGTTATATACTGTCTCAGGTATCTAGTCTTCCCTCCCTTAGTTATATATTGTTTCAGATATCTAGTCTCCCTCCCTTAGTTATATACTGTCTCAGGTATCTAGTCTTCCCTCCCTTAGTTATATACTGTCTCAGGTATCTAGTCTTCCCTCCCTTAGTTATATACTGTTTCAGATATCTAGTCTTCCCTCCCTTAGTTATATACTGTCTCTAGTCTTCCCTCCCTTAGTTATATACTGTCTCAGGTATCTAGTCTTCTCTCCCTTAGTTATATACTGTTTCAGGTATCTAGTCTTCCCTCCCTTAGTTATATAATGTCTCAGGTATCTAGTCTTCCCTCCCTTAGTTATATACTGTCTCAGGTATCTAGTCTCCCCTCCCTTAGTTACATACTGTCTGTCTCTGGTATCTAGTCTTCCCTCCCTTAGTTATATACTGTCTCAGGTATCTAGTCTCCCCTCCCTTAGTTATATACTGTCTCAGATATCTAGTCTCCCCTCCCTTAGTTACATACTGTCTGTCTCTGGTATCTAGTCTTCCCTCCCTTAGTTATATACTGTCTCAGGTATCTAGTCTTCCTTCCCTTAGTTATATACTGTCTGTCTCAGGTATCTAGTCTCCCCTCCCTTAGTTATATACTGTCTCAGATATCTAGTCTCCCCTGACTTAGTTACATACTGTCTCAGGTATCTCGTCTCCCCTCCCTTAGTTACATACTGTCTGTCTCAGGTATCTAGTCTCTCCTCCCTTAGTGACATACTGTCTCAGATATCTAGTCTCCCCTCCCTTAGTTACATACTGTCTGTCTCAGGTATCTAGTCTTTCCTCCCTTAGTTACATACTGTCTCAGATATCTAGTCTCCACTCCCTTAGTTACATACTGTCTGTCTCAGGTATCTAGTCTCTCCTCCCTTAGTTACATACTGTCTCAGATATCTAGTCTCCCCTCCCTTAGTTACATACTGTCTGTCTCAGGTATCTAGTCTTCCCTCCCTTAGTTATATACTGTCTGTCTCAGGTATCTAGTCTTCCCTCCCTTAGTTACATACTGTCTCAGGTATCTAGTCCCCCCCCTTAGTCACATACTGTCTCAGCTATCTAGTCTTCCCTCCCTTAGTTATATACTGTCTGTCTCAGGTATCTAGTCTTCCCTCCCTCAGTTACATACTGTCTCAGGTATCTAGTCTTCCCTCCCTTAGTTATATACTGTCTCAGGTATCTAGTCTTCCCTCCCTTAGTTATACACTGTCTCAGAGACGGGGAAAGATCGGTAAGGAAGTCCACCGACAGGTGAGACCACAGCCATTGTGGAACAGTGAGGAACTATAACTTCCCTCTAGGAAGTTGCCTAGGAGCCTTACTCTGGGCGCACAGGAAGAGACATAGAACCTCACGTCCCTAGCCAAGGTGGGCCACCAGTACTTTCCCCTCGCCACACCAGGATGACAGGAAGAGGGTAGTGTGTGTGCCCACCGAATCAGTTGATCACGGACACCAAGCGGCACGTACTTGCGACCTGTAGGACATTGTGGATGCGCAGGTTCCACCCGTAACGCCAGCTCAATGTCCGCGTCCACCTCCCATACCACCGGTGCCACCAGCCTAAAAGCTGGAAGGATGGGAGTAGGATCGATGGGCCGATCCTCCGTGTCATAAAGACGGGACAGAGCGTCGGCCTTTGTGTTCAGGGAACCTGGTCTATACGAGATGGTAAACCTAAATCGGGTGAAGAACATGGCCCACCTTGCCTGACGCGGATTCAGTCTCCTAGCTGCCCGGATATACTCCAGATTCCGGTGGTCAGTCCACATGAGGAAAGGGTGCTTAGCCCCCTCAAGCCAGTGTCTCCACACCTTCAGGGACTTTACCACAGCTAACAACTCCCGGTCCCCCACATCATAGTTACGCTCCGCCGGACCGAGCTTCCTCGAAAAGAAGGCGCAGGGGCAGAGTTTCGGTGGCGTACCCGAGCACTGTGATAGCACGGTACCCACCCCAACCTTGGACGCGTCCACCTCCACTATGCTCACTTAAGAGGGGTCCTGGTGCGCCAACACGGGCGCATCAGTGAACAGCGCCTTCAACCGATTGAAGGCTCTGTCAGCCTCTGCCGACCACCGTAAACGCTCCGGCCCCTCCTTCAGCAGTGAGGTACCTGGCCAAAACCCGGTAGTAATTGGCAAACCCTAAAAACCGATGCACCTCCTTCACTGTTGTTGGAGTCGGCCAATTACGCACGGCCTTAACGCGGTCACACTCCATCACCACCCCCGAGGTGGAAATAACGATAACCCAGGAAGGAGACGGCTCGTTTGGAGAGCACACACTTCTCAGCATTGACGTATAGGTCATGCTCCAGCAGTCTACCAAGCACCTTGCGCACCAGAGACACATGCGCAGCGCGTGTGGCGGAATAGATCAGGATATCATCGATATATACAACCATGCCCTGCCCGTGCAGGTCCCTGAGAATCTCGTCTACAAAGGATTGAAAGACTGCTGGAGCATTCTTTAACTCATACGGCATGACGAGGTACTCATAATGGACCGATGTGGTACTAAACGCGGTTTTCCACTCGTCTCCCTCCCGAATACTCACCAGAGGTCCAGTTTTGTGAAAAAACGCGCTCCGTGAAATGATTCCACCACCGTAGCGATGAGAGGTAGCGGGTAACTAAACCCCACTGTGATGGAATTGAGACCTCTATAATCAATGCGCGGACACCGACCTGCCTCCTTTTCTTCACAAAAAATTTACTTGAGGAGAAGGGTGAAATGGAGGGCCGAATGTACCCCTGTCCCAGAGATTCCGTGACATATGTCTCCATAGCCAACGTCTCCTCCTGTGACAATGAGTACACGTGACTCCTGGGAAGCATGGCGTTTACCTGGAGGTTTATTGCACAATCCCCCTGTCGATGAGGTGGTAATTTAGTCGCCCTCTTCTTACAGAAGGCGATAGCCAAATCGGAATGCACACAGTGGAAACCTGGTCTGGACTCTCCACCGACGTGGCACCGATGGAAACTCCCATACACCTACCTGAACACTCCTTTGACCACCCCTGGAGAACCCCCTGTCTCCACGAAATCCTGGGATTGTAACTGGCCAGCCAGGGAACCCCCAGCACCACTGGAAACGCAGGTGAATCGATAAGGAAGATACTAGTCCGCTCCCTGTGATCCCCCTGCGTTACCATGTCCACTGGAACCGTGGCCTCCCTGACCAGCCCTGACCCTAATGGTCGGCTATCTAAGGAGTGCACGGGGAAGGGGGGATCTATCGGCACCAGCGGGATTCACAGTTCTCAGCTGCGCCCGAATCGACTAGCCCCTTATGCTGGGAAGAGGGAGAAAATTCAAGGAAAAAAATCATTATATACATGTGACCAACAGGGGGCTCTGGGTGAGTTTGATGCTGACTCACCTGGGGTGACCGAGAAGTGTTCTGCCTGCCCTCTCGACTCCCAGACGGGCTCCTCCAGCACCGGTCGGCTGTGTGTCCTCTCCGACCACAGCTGGTGCAGGAGGAGCCTCCTCCTCCGGTACCCCTCGAAGCAGCCCCTCCTAACTCCATAGGAATGGGAGCGCGAGGGCTAGGAGGTGGAACTGACAGGACCCTTTCTGAACGCCCATGGGCAGCTAGCAGATTGTCCAGCCGGATTGACATGTCTATAAGTTCGTCGAGGGAGAGAGTGGCGTCCCGACACGCCAGCTTACATGATGCCACCCTCCACAACATTACCTTCACTCCAAATCAAAACTCAAAACCTACCACCTGATTTTGGACAGAATTACAGAATCACCTGGAAGGTTTACAACTACCAAGGATTATTATTCCAAAGCTATACAGGAAATGCTCTGGAAAACAACAGAAACCTGAAAACACCATCCAACCTGGAACTGAGTGAGTAATGTTTAGTCTGAAGCTATATTTTATTTCCAAAAGCCAAGAAGAAAAATACATTACAATACTTTATAAGGACTGAATGCTAAATTAAGGCTGCCAAGCTTGATACAGCTTCAATTAGCACGGACGTGTCAAGTGAGAGGTGTCAAAGCCCTTTAGCCCAACAATGGCAGGAGAGTCTAACAGTCGACTCCAACCAAATGGAGAGACCTTAGAAGCTGCCTCCTGCTGTTCAGAGGTAATTAAAATACAGTACCCTGTGTATGTAAAGAATGATAGGGCAAGAAAAGATCACAAAATTAAGCTCCTTATGGAAAATCAAGAGACACTTTCTGCTGACTATTGCATAAATGGGAACATCAGCAACCTCATCTTCCACACAAACCATCCCCTGGCATGGCACAGTGCTATATTAGCACACTACCCCTCTGTTAAGAGAGGGGGTTTTAACGAGGGGTGGAAACTCAGGATACTTGAGAATGAGGACTCTTGAGTCAGTTAATATACATCTCTATAAGTCTGGAAGAGTAATGGTAAAGGGCAACCTCAAACAGTTTCAGCTGGACTTTCACCTAATCAAAGAATTAGCCCAGCAGGAGAAGCTCTCCCTTAAGAAAGATACCCCCACCCCGAGCGGGTCAGACCAGACCTCTTCATTATATAACCCCACAGACGAGCAACCCCCAGCGGAAAGTCAACCTCCCAGCACAGAGTACTACCCTCTCATTGAAATGAAGGATACATTTACCCAGCTGGAGGTAAGGCAGGTGGAGCTGGAACAGCAGGTGATTACATTCCAGTCAGCACAGACCCAGACAGCGCACTAGAGGAGAGGATCAGACTGCTGGAGATGAGGTTGAGGGGGATATCGTGTGACAGAGAACAGCCCACTAGGGAGGTGGCCACCCCCACAGAGAAGCCAGCAGAACAGCCCACCTCAGCACCCGACAAAAGTCTCGACATCACAGCAGAACAGACAAATGAAGAACCCCAAGCCCAGGGGCTCTCACCCCCTCTGAGACACCCTGATAGCCCTCCTGACAACCTCCCCACACCCACTGAGTACATACACAATACACAGATTGTTCTCCTTATGGACTCAAATGGGAAATATATACAAGAAAAAAAACTTTTCCCCAAACACAGTGTGTCTAAACTCTGGTGTCCAAACACCCAGCGAGCCCTAGACCTTCTGTCTGAGGACTAACTAGGGTCACCCAGCCACATAATAATACACACAGGAAGAAAGGACCACCCTGCCACAATACAAAAAAATACTTCCACCCTGCCACAATACTAGTAAATGCAAGTATTTCCCATGACGCTGCCTCAAAACCAAATGTTTTCCTGGCCCACCACTCCACCCTGGACTTGAACACCCTGGACTTGAACAGTCTATGACCAGGTCCACCTCTACAAGGCAGCAGTGCCCACCTTTGCCCGGACTCTAAAGGACATCGCTCTCAAACGTATCCCCAACACTTCACACAGGAGCAACAGATCAATAGACACCCCACCCAGACCAGCGAGACATCCTCCCAGACCAGCGGGACCCCCCGGACCTATAGATAGAGGACCCACGCCAAGAGGACTTACATCCAGACCACAGCACCACCAGCCACATCCACACCCCACCCCAACCAATCAACACCCCCCCACGTCAACCATGCCCACACCCCATCTAGGCCTCCTCAGATCAGACCTATGCCCCTCCTGCCCACCCCATGCACCCCACCCCCGCAAAGAGGGCCTCAACATGGAAGTCACACATACGCCCAGGCAGTGAGTGGGCAAACAGGTCCAACCCCCACTCTTAAACTAGCCCAAGCCAATGGCACGTACCAGATGCTCAGCAGGCTCTGCTCACACTTACTGGCTTGAGGCCAAACCACACGACCAACAACATTGGACACTTTATGGAACACAAAGCCTTCACTATCTCATCTTGGAATATCCAAAGCCTGAGGTCATCTGCCTTTGGCCTAAAGAGCAGAAACCCGGACTTCACCAAAGAAATCGGTAATACAGACATTGTCATCCTGCAAGAAACCTGGTATAGAGGAGACGGACCCACTGGTTGCCCTCTAGGTTACAGAGAGCTGGTAGTCCCATCCACCAAACTACCAGGTGTGTAACAGGGAAGGGACTCAGGGGGTATGCTAATTTGGTATAGAGCAGACCTAACTCACTCCATTAAATTAATCACAACAGGATCATTCTACAAAAGGAAATTATCCTAACAGAGAAAAATGTCCTCCTGTGTGCTACCTATATCCCCCCACGAGAATCCCCATATTTGAATGAAGACAGCTTCTCCTTCCTGGAGGGGGAAATCAATCATTTCCAGTCATTTCCAGGCCCGGGGACATGTACTAGTCTATGGCGACCTAAATGCCAGAACCGGACAAGAACCTGACACCCTCAGCACACAGGGGGACAAACACCTGCCTGGAGGTGACAGCAGCATTCCCTCCCACATATGCCCCCCTAGGCACAACTATGACAATATAACCAACAAAAACGGGTCACAACTCCTGCAGCTCTGTCGCACGCTGGGTATGTACATAGTCAATGGTAGGCTTTGAGGGGACTCCTATGGTAGGTACACCTATAGCTCATCTCTTGGCAGTAGTACTGTAGACTACTTTATCACTGACCTCAACCCAGAGTCTCTCAGAGCGTTCACAGTCAGCCCACTGACACCCCTATCAGACCACAGCAAAATCACAGTCTACTTGAACAGAGCAATACTCAATCATGAGGCATCAAAGCCAAAGGAACTGAGTAACATTAAGAAATGCTATAGATGGAAGGAATGCACTTTGGAAACCTACCAAAAAACAATTAGGCAACAACAAATTCAATCCCTTTTAGACAATTTCCTGGGTAAAATGTTCCACTGTAATAGTGAAGGTGTAAACTTGGCAGTAGAAAATCATAACAGTATATTTGACCTCTCAGATTCCCTATCAAATCTAAAAATCTCAAATAGAAAACCGAAGAAAATGAACAATAATGACAAATGGTTTGATGAAGACTGCAAAAATCTAAGAAAGAAATTGAGAAACCTGTCCAACCAAAAACATAGACACCCGGAAAACCTGAGTCTACACCTTCACTATGGTGAATCACTAAAACAATACACAAATACACTACGGAAAAAGAAGGAACAGCATGTCAGAAATCAGCTCAATGTAATTGAAGAATCCAGAGACAAATTTGACCCCAATAACTACCGTGGAATATGCGTCAACAGTAACCTTGGGCAAATCCTCTGCATTATCATTAACAGCAGACTCGTACATTTCCTCATTGAAAACAATGTACTGAGCAAATGTTAAATTGGCTTTTTACCAAATTACCGTACAACAGACCATGTATTCACCCTGCACACCCTAATTGACAACCAAACAAACCAAAACAAAGGCAAAGTCTTCTCATGCTTTGTTGATTTCGAAAAAGCCTTTCGACTCAATTTGTCATGAAACTGATGGAAAGTGGTGTTGGGGCATTATACGACATTATAAAATCCATGTGCACAAACAACAAATGTGCGGTTAAAATTGGCAAAAAACACACATTTCTTCACACAGGGTCGTGGGGTGAGACAGGGATGCAGCTTAAGCCCCACCCTCTTCAACATATATATCAACGAATTGGCGCGGGCACTAGAAAAGTCTGCAGCACCCGGCCTCTAAAAATGGCTAAAAATACTTGAATCAGTCATAGAGTCCATTGCCCTTTATGGTTGTGAGGTCTAGGGTCCGCTCACCAACCAAGACTTCACATAATGGGACAAACACCAAATTGAGACTCTGCAAGCAGAATTCTGCAAAAATATCCTCCGTGTACATCTTAGAACACCAAATAATGCATGCAGAGCAGAATTAGGCCGATACCCACTAATGATCAAAATCCAGAAAAGAGACGTTAAATTCTATAACCACCTAAAAGGAAACTGTTCTGTTCACAAACACAAACACATCCTACAGAACCCCAGGACAGCAGCACAATTAAGACCCAACCAAATAATGAGAAAACAAAAAGATAATTACTTGACACATTGGAAAGAATTAACAAAAAAACAGAGCAAACTAGAATGCTATTTGGCCCTACACAGAGAGTACACAGCGGCAGAATACCTGACCACTGTGACTGACCCAAAATGAAGGAAAGCTTTGACTATGTACAGACTCAGTGAGCATAGCCTTGCTATTGAGAAAGGCCGCCTTCAAGAGAAGACAGGCTATGTGCTCACTGCCCACAAAATGAGGTGGAAACTGAGCTGCACTTCCTAACCTCCTGCCTAATGTATGACCATATTAGAGAGACATATTTCCCTCAGATTACACAGATCCACAAAGAATTCGAAAACATATCCAATTTTGAAAAACTCCCATATCTACTGGGTGAAATTCCACAGTTTGCCATCACATCAGCAAGATTTGTGACCTGTTGCCGCGACAAAAGGGCAACCAGTGAAGAACACACACCATTGTAAATACAACCCATATTTATGCTTATTTATTTTATCTTGTGTCCTTTACCATTTGTACATTGTTAAAACACTGTATATATATAATATGACATTTGTAATGTCTTTATTGTTTTGAAACTTCTCTATGTGTAATGTTTATTGTTAATTTTTATTGTTTATTTCACTTTATATATTCACTTTATATATTATCTACCTCACTTGCTTTGACAATGTTAACACATGTTTCCCATGCCAATAAAGCCCTTGAATTGAATTGAATTGATAGAGAGTAGAGAGAGTGAAAGTGAGAGACAGAAAAAAGAGAGATCTATAGATAGAGAGTGAAAGTGAGAGACAGACAGAAAGAGAGAGAGATAGAGAGGAGAGAGAGTGAAAGTGAGAGAGACAGAAAGAAAGAGAGAGAGCTAGAGAGAGATAGAGTAGCGAGAGTGAAAGTGAGAGACAGAAAAAAGAGAGAGAGCTAGAGAGTGAAAGTGAGAGAGACAGAAAGAGAGAGAGATAGAGATAGAGAGAGAAAAAGTTAGAGACAGACAGAAAGAGAGATAGATAGAGAGTGAAAGTGAGAGAGACAGAAAGAAATAGAGATAGAGAGGAGAGAGAGTGAAAGTGAGAGAGACAGAAAGAAAGAGAGAGAGAGAGTGAAAGTGAGAGAGACAGAAAGAAAGAGAGAGAGATATAGAGAGTAGAGAGAGAGAAAGTTAGAGATAGACAGAAGGAGAGAGAGATAGAGAGTGAAAGTGAGAGAGACAGAAAGAGAGAGAGAGTAGAGAGAGTGAAAGTGAGAGAGACAGAAAGAAAGAGAGAGAGATATAGAGTGAAAGTGAGAGAGAGATAGAGGAGAGAGAGTGAAAGTGAGAGAGACAGAAAGAAAGAGAGAGAGAGTGAAAGTAAGAGAGACAGAAATAAAGAGAGAGAGAGATAGAGAGTATAGAGAGAGAGAAAGTTAGAGACAGACAGAAAGTGAGAGAGAGTAGAGAGAGTGAAAGTGAGAGAGACAGAAAGAAAGAGAGAGAGAGATAGAGAGAGTGAAAGTGAGAGAGACAGAAAGAAAGAGAAAGTGAAAGTGAGAGAGACAGAAAAAGAGAGAGAGAGAGAGAGAGAGAAAAAGAGAGAGCTAGAGAGAGTATAGAAAGTGAAAGTGAGAGAGACAGAATGAAATGGAGAGATAGATAACTTAGATAACTTTCTGGATACAACATTCACTCACAGTAAAGAAGGCATCAATCTAACTGTACAAAACATCAACTATATATTCTGGCAAACGGCAAAAGAAGCACAATTGAAATTGATAAGAAACTAAACAAAAAAGATCACAGATGACAACTGGTTTGACGCAGATTGTAAAATTCTAAGGAATAAACTTAGAACACCATCCAACCAAAAGCACAGAGATCCAAATAATGGTGAATTGCGCCTTCATTACTGTGAGACTTTAAAACTCTATAAACATACACTCAGAACCAAAAAAGCACAGTACAACAGCAAGCAGCTGACACTAATTGAGGAGTCCAAAAACACACACAACTTCTGGCAAAAATCTAAACAAGAGGAATCAGCGATACAAAATGGTGACATATGGACAACCCATTTTAAAACACTCTACAATACCGTTCAAATTGACACAAACGCAGAACTACGCCAAATTTATGAGAAGTTGAATGGATTAGAAAAAGCTATAAAGGACAATCAAAATCCATTGGACTCCCCAATTACTGACCAGGAGCTCTATAAGATACTTAAGGCTCTCAAATTTAAAAAAGCATGCAGACCTGATGGCATCCTAAATGAGATGCTCAAACACACTAGTGCAATATTTCAATTGTCTATATTAAAACTGTTTAATTTGATCCTGAGTGTAGGTTATTTCCCTGATATCTGGAATCAAGGACTCATAACCCCAATCTTTAAAAACGGAGACAAATTTGACCCTAACAATTACAGAGGCATTTGTGTGAACAGTAACCTGGGAAGGTTTTCTGTAGTATTATAAATGTAAGAGTTCTAAACTTCCTTAATAAGTACAATGTCTTGAGTAGAAGCCACATTGGATTTATAACAAAACATTGCACAACTGATCATATTTACACCCTACACACCCTGATAGATAAACATGTCCACCAAAATAATACCAAAATATACGCTTGCTTTATTGACTTCCAAAAAGCATTTGATTCTATTTGGCATACAGGACTGTTCTACAAAGTTATTGAAAGTGGTGTAGGGGGTAAAACATATGACATAATTAAATCAATGTATACTGGCAATATGTGCAGCATTAAAATTGTCAAGAAAATAACAGAATTCTTTAACCAGGGGCGGGGCCTTCGTCAGGGTTGCAATCTGAGCCCTGCACTCTTTAATATTTACATCAACGAATTGGCCACTATTCTAGAAAAATCCTCAGCCCCTGGCATTAGTCTCCACAATTCAGAAGTTAAATGTCTACTCTTCGCAGATGACCTATGCCTGCTGTCACCCACAGCACATAGCCTACAGCAGAGCCTGGACCTGCTAGAGCAGTACTGCCAAACCTGGGCCCTGGCAGTAGACCCCAAAAAGACTAAAATAATGATTTTCAGGGGAGGTTCCAGACCTCAGGGAATTAGACCAAAGTTCTCAATTGGTACAAAATATATTTTGATTGCTGCACACACTACAATTACTTAGGTTTAAAAATAGGCTCACCTGGACACCTTAATGAGGCAGTGAATGAACTTAGAGAGAAAGCACGCAGGGCATTCTATGCCATTAAAAAGCTCATTCAAATTGAAATACCTATTAAAATTTGGCTAAAACGAATTGAATATGTCATTGAACCAATTGCACTTTATGGCAGCGAGGTGTGGGGTCCACTTACAAAACAAGATTTAATCAAATGGGACAAACACCCCATTGAAAGATGGAGAGATATAGAGAGTAGAGAGAGTGAAAGTGAGAGAGACAGAAAGAAAGTGAGAGGGACAGAAAGAAAGAGAGAGAGATAGAGAGAGATCGAGAGTAGAGAGAGTGAAAGTGAGAGAGACAGAAAGAAAGTGAGAGGGACAGAAAGAAAGAGAGAGAGATAGAGAGAGATCGAGAGTAGAGAGAGTGAAAGTGAGAGAGACAGAAAGAGAGAGAGCCAGAGAGAGATAGAGAGAGACAGAAAAAAAGAGAGAGCTAGAGAGTGAGCATCCCAAATGAGACCATCCCAAATGGTACCCTATTCCCTACATAGTGGCCTACTTTTGACCAGGGACCATAGAGCTCTGGTCAAAAGTAGTACACTACTGTATATAGGGAATAGGGTGCTATTTGGGACTCCGCAGAGAAGGAGTGAGCAGGGCTCTGCTGATGCTTGGTGTGTTCAACATATCCTTTGTAACTGTCGTGTTTTCACACAACTGACTTCGAGCACAACTGTTATAAGTCTCAATGCATCAGCTACAGATCACAGACTGAGAGAAAAGAACAGTTTTGAGTCAACCCATTGGGATATTCTCTGGGGATTTGGCAGGTAAGTTGAGTCCCTAGTAGAAAATGCTGATGCAGAGTTTTGTGTTCCTCCTAGAACAGTGCTTATCAGGCTACTGCTGTAAGGTGTAATCATAGAGAACAAACTCTGTATACCTTCTGTAGTAGTCCTTTATACTGTATACCCAGCTCTTAAAAACACCTGAAATACTTCAAATAGCTGAAATACTTCAAATACTTGAAATAATCAGCACATTGTGTGGTTACGTCCCAAATCACACTATTTTCCCTGTATATTGCACTATGTAGGGAATAGAGTGCCATTTGGGATTCAACACTCAGCTACTTTATTTTCATGAGGAATTTGCTTGGATGATATTTGTTAGTAATTTGACGTGCTTAATTGAATTGATTTGAAAAAAAAATGCATATTTGAAAAAATGTAATAAATTAAATCCAATACTTCGTTACTAAAGTATTCCCAAGCTGAAGCTTACGTGTGTGTAAATGTGTGTTTGTTTTGTTGCTGTCCTGTGTGTGTGTGTGTGTTTCTTATGAAACTGTCAACCATTGGAAGTAGTAACAGTGATTTTTGTATCCCAAGGCAACACAATGGTTCGTTATACAGAGCCATAGTTTACCCCAACATCTCATCAATCATAGACAGAGCTAGAAAACACTGTTATTGGGTCCACACACACACACACACACACACACACACACACACACACACACACACACACACACACACACACACACACACACACACACACACACACACACACACACACACACACACACACACACACACACACACACACACACACACATCTACCCCCAGTGAAGCAGTGGAACAGGATAGAAGCTGTGTTTAATGGAGGTAGCAGGTTTCCCTGCCCACTGAGACTCAGCCTACTGTAATTACAGAGGCAGGAACACACCCACACACACACACACACACACTATCTGTGGTAGAGAGTAGCCTTTCTTCCCCTGCAGATGGTCTCGAGGAACAGTAATTATTACAGGGGGAAGGAGAGGCTGGGGAGAGGAGAAGGGAGATGAAAGATGGAGGAGAGGGGAAAAAGGGATGAGAGGAGGGGAGGAATAGAGACTGGGTTGAAGAGAGAATACCTCAGGATGCTAAAGGCATGGGGTCCAGGCCTCTTGACTCTAAAGCTATGGGGTTTATTGTGTGTGCATGCATGCTTGCATATGCAGCATCTGTGTGTGTGTGTGTACTTGCATGTGTACAGCCAGAAGAGGACTGGCCACCCCACATAGCCTGGTTCCTCTCTAGGTTTCTTCCTAGGTTTTGGCCTTTCTTGGGAGTTTTTCCTAGCCACCGTGCTTCTACACCTGCATTGCTTGCTGTTTGGGGTTTTAGGCTTGGTTTCTGTACAGCACTTTGAAATATCAGCTGATGTACGAAGGGCTATATAAATATATTTGATTTGATTTGATGTGTGCATGAGTGAGTGTACATTGTGTGTGTGTGTGTGTCCTAGACAACAGCTGGGCATGTCCAATTATCCCACAGATTGTGTGTTCCCCCCCTCCTCCCTCAATCTCTCTCTCTCTCTTTCTTGCTCTCTCTCTCCCTCCGCTCTCCCTCCTCCATCTCTCTCCCTCTCTCTCTCCCTCTCTCTAGCATAAGGACTGCTGTGATTCATCTTCTTCTTGTTGATTCTCATCTTGATGATAATGTCTCCTGTCCTCTGCTCAGTCATTTGCCCCCGGAACATTCCTCCAGGCACTTTACGTGATTTATCTACAAGTAAAGTGGCAGCTGTAAATCTACTGTCTGTCTGCCTATCTGTGGGTGTTTATTTGTGTGTGTGAAAGAGAGAACGTGTGTGTGTGTGTGTGTGTGTGTGTGTGTGTGTGTGTGTGTGTGTGTGTGTGTGTGTGTGTGTGTGTGTGTGTGTGTGTGTGTGTGTGTGTGTGTGTGTGTGTGTGTGTGTGTGTGTGTGTGTGTGTGTGTGTGTGTGTGTGTGTGTGTGTATATGTGTAGGGCTGTGGCAGTCACCAAATGTTGCCATGTAATTGTTATGTAAATGACTGCTGGTCTCACGGTAATGACCGTTAATTAACATAAACATGTTTAGCGTCTCTGGGCTTGTGTGTGTGTGTGACAGTGTGTGAGGTATTCATACACATCAATTTCTGATAATTGATGCCCTTTGCCAGTATATCTAACTGTACCTCAACATTTCAACACACTGCACAGACATTAACCCCCTATAGCCGATGTCCATGAGCCCGGCAGACATCTTATTAGTATAATACAAAAATCCACATACAAATCTATCAGTTTAAACTATAGATATCTGGTTTGCACTTCAGGATCTGCGGTGAAAGGTGACAGAGCTAGAGTGATGTTTGTCAGATCATGAGACATTCCGAAAATCGGTCTTCTCACAAAATGTTCTGCATCGTCCGAACGGCAAACAAACTAGTATGAGACTTGTATGAGACTCTCACGGATGTCGGTTGTTTTGTTCTGGGACGAGCACAGGCCTCACAAGACTTGTCTGAAGGTCCCCCGGTACCAGTTGAAAAAATTAATGGAATTAATTTGGCACTGTTAAGTGTTAAGTGCCGAAAAAATAAGGGCTTAAATAGATGTTAAAAAATAACAAATGTTTCCTGATCTTTCTTATATCTCTCAGAAATAGGACAGACACTTCAGAACAAACGTCCTTTTTTGGGGGGGACTATGTTTTGTTCCATGTAGTGAATCTGTTACTCAATGCTTTTGTGTGGGCTAATAGCAGTAAGGGTAAATACATTCCTTAATCAAATAATTGTTTTATATACACTGCCGTTCAAAAGTTTGGGGTCACTTAGAAATGTCCTTGTTTTTGAAAGAAAACCACATTTTTTGTCCATTAAAATAACATAAAATTGATCAGAAATACAGTGTAGACATTGTTAATGATGTAAATTACTATTGTAGCTGGAAACTGTTGTTCTGATTAAGAAGCAATAAAACTGTCCTTCTTTAGACGAGTATGTGGAGTATCAGCATTTGTGGGTTCGATTACAGGCTCAAAATGGCCAGAAACAAATTACTTTCTTCTGAAACTCGTCAGTTTATTCTTGTTCAGAGAAATTAAGGCTATTCCATGTGAGAAATTGCCAAGAAATTTAAGATCTTGTACAACACTGTGTCGTGACGTTGTATTAGTTAATGTGACAACTGTTGCTCATCGAATGATTACAAGTTTCTAACTGAATCAAGCAATTATTAACTCATTAACCTGGGGCACCATGGGAAAACTAGTTTTTTATTGAGTTTCTATTTCCCAAATTAACTCAAAGAATATCAGAATATCGATTTTACAACAGCCGCTAATTAACCAGTTACCTCTACCAATCTCGTTCTGAACATCGTAAAGCCCGTGAATCTGCACGGACCCGGGTCTCACCAATGAGTTCGTACCACACCAATCTTAGTTGAATATTTATTTACTAAAAAGCTAAAATGATGATAAAAGATACACATAGACTATTGATTAGAACTTAGTATAAGGGCCAACACACTATGGCGCGTGTTACCCAAAATGGGGATTTCAAAGAGAGAGAGAGAAAAAAGAAAGTACACGAGAGAAATATACATTTGGGTGAATTTGTCAGCTATGCTATTCTAACCCTAGCCTTGCCCCAAACTGCCGCTCTTATGGGTCAGAATATAATGATGTAATTACGTGGGGATGATCTCTGAGGATTCTCTGCATGGACCGTTCAGGCTGCTCGATGACGCTCTACTCAGGCACCTCTCTGATCATCCTCCCGATGTCAGTGCCCTTTTGGCTTAGGAATCTGTTCCCTCACCCTTTGCTCTGGAAGGGGTCTTCTGAGGACATACAGCTCTGTAGCTCAGAGCTCACAGCATAGGAATGAAACCCTTTAGATTCCACGATTCGATGGGAGATGGAGGCTAGGTGGTTCAACTTGAATTCACCCGCTTAGATACAGCTACTCATCCGTAGCTTGGGTAGAAAAGGATTTCTTTATCTTCAAACTTGCATTGCGTTCTGGGTTCGTTTACTTTTTAGACCTTGGCTGCAGCTTGGGTCACGTAGTCTTCTCTGTGAAATTCTTTACTCACAGGTTTTATACCCTTGGGTCAGAAGTGGGCGTAACCACCTTTAGGGCAATTCTCTGGTCGTACCAAGTTAATGAGGCAAGGTCTAGATTGTATTCAAATCCAATTTTAGACAACTAACTTAACATTTCATCTTCCCCAAAACGTATATTTTCAATGCAAAGTAAAATGTATAAACATCAAACATATACGAGGAAAACTCTTAACGTTACAATGTTTTCATAACAACGTCATCGACTAACCTTTATTAACAAAACAAAAATGACATACAGTACATTTTCATATTCCATCTATCGTCATGACCACCATTGTGGCTGATGGAAACCATTGTTCCAAAGTCCCTTTATTTCATGTTTCATGTTCTGAGGCTGGTTCTCCATAGTAACAGGACAAAGGAATTTGTCTGTGGCCTGAGATTTACCAGGGGCGTGAGGGGTCATATAACCCCCCACATCTTCAGACCCCTAGATCTCTCCTCCTCTGTTGGGGTTGAGAGATAATATGTAGGGTTGTGGTCTCCTGTAACCTGACCTGGTCAGGACAGTCATGACAGCTGTGTACTACTCCCTTCATAGAACAGTGCAAACTGGCCCTGACCAGAATAGAAAGCAGAGTGGGAGGCCCTGGTGCACAACTGAGCAAGAGGACAAGTACATTAGAGTGTCTAGCTTGAGAAGCAGACACCTCACAAGTCCTCAACGGGCAGCTTCATTAAATAGTATCCGCAAAACACCAGTCTCAACGCCAACAGTGAAGAGGCGACTCCGGGATGCTGGCCTTCTAGGCAGAGTTGCAAAGAAAAAGCCACATATCAGTTTGGCCAATAAAAATAAAAGATTCAGCTGGGCAAAAGAACACAGACAGTGGAT
Source organism: Oncorhynchus keta (assembly GCF_023373465.1). Lineage (NCBI taxonomy): Eukaryota > Metazoa > Chordata > Actinopteri > Salmoniformes > Salmonidae > Oncorhynchus > Oncorhynchus keta. Next base: position 342,902 of record NW_026290913.1, read on the forward strand.
AGAGGAGCAGCATCCCGGAGTCACCTGTTTACAACCCACAAATGCTGATGCTCCAGATACTCAACTAGTCAAAAGAAGGCCAGTTTTATTGCTTCTTTAATCAGAACAACAGTTTTCACATGTGCTAACATAATTGCAAATGATCAATTAGCCTTTTAAAATGATAAACTTGGATTAGCTAACACAACGTGCCATTGGAACACAGGAGTGATGGTTGCTGATAATGGGCCTCTGTACGCCTATGTAGATATTTCGTAAAAAAAACTGCACAATGTCTACACTGTGTTTCTGATCAATTTGATGTTATTTTAATGGACAAAAAAAATGATTTTCTCTAAAAAATAAGGACATTTCTAAGTGACCCCAAACTTTTGAATGGTAGTGTGTATTTTTTATTTTTTACTTCAAGGGGTTTTAAAATTCTAAATCAAAAAGCAAAATTATCCTTGTTATCCTTGGTATGACTTTAAAACAAGTAGCTTAGTAGAAACCCCAACAACTAAATATATCATAATGTTATAAAGTACGTTATAACGCCATCATTGCTACCAGTTTTGGCCCACTAGGAAGGGTCCTGTGAGAAGGCGTGAGTTGTGTAAACTGTATACTGTAATAAACAATATGTCTGTGCTTCAATTGGCTCTAGTCAAAAGTAGTGAAATATGTTTTGAATAGGGTGCCATTTAGGGCACAGCCCATGTAAATGAGAAGCATCCGGAGCATCCCAGGCATCACGCCACTGTAGCTATGATGTCAATATGTTAATGAGAGGGTTCACAAGGTGAAGGTTTGTGAGTTTTTTGCTTCTTATAAGTGCTACTGATGAGTCAGGTTAGTCCTCTCTCCTCTCCTCTCCTCTCCTCTCCTCTCCTCTCCTCTCCTCTACCTCTACCTCTACCTCTCCTCTCCGGTCTTAGCAGGGTCAGGGGTTATGTTGTGCAGTCAGATCCTTGTTAACATGTTAATTAGTGAAACTCTGCAGTGCATCTGATTCCCAAATGGCACATTATTCCCTATTTAGTGCATTACTTTTGACATAGGTCAAAAGTAGTGCACTATATAGGGAATAGGATACCATTTGGGTTGGACACCATGATTCATAAAAAGTTGATTAATACATTTGCAAAAGTATGATTTTAAAAGCCAGAGGGAAAACCGAATGTCATGCTCATTATAGCTCTACCATGTGTAGACACCAGCTATAGGAAATTCGCACAGTAATGTGTGTGTGTGCATGCCTCTGAATGATTTTATGTAGTCATATATATTATTTACACCCATCCTCTCCTCCTCCCCTTCCTCTCTCTCCTTGGGAGAATCTCAATAGCATACTGCTCATGTCCTCTCACCTCTCTCCTCACCTCCTTCTCAAAACCCAATGCAGAAGTTCAGAGGGGAGGGTTTCTGTGCAGAACGATCATTATTTGGCTAATAATGACGGCCTCAAGGACAATAATGGGCCGGTGTTAGAAATGCCAGGTTGATTTTCTAGCCCCTGGCTTTCCCTGACTACGGATGTCGGTCTATTAGAACTAAACAGCTAGGTTTAATAATCATACTTACTGTATCTGGATATGGAATTATATAGAATGCATACCACAGGTGGCTGGTGATATCAAACACATAGTTTGATATCAATCCATTCACTCCATTACAGTCATTCTGAATTGTCCTCCCCTCACCAGCCTCCTGTGAAGCATACTGTATATATTTAATGCATATAATGAGGATGCTCCCTTAAGAATCTGCAAGGCGTATAATCTCCCGGTGGTGCGGTGCTCGGAACTCGGTTTCCATGGCAACACTCCTTGGATTCTGTTTGAGGGCTGCATGCAGTCAAACCCATATTGACTAAGATTGCATCTCAAATTACACCCTATTCCCTTTACAGTACACTACTCTGGTCAAAAGTAGGGCCCTACACACCGAGTATGCCAAACAGTAGGAACACCATCCTAATATTGAGTTGAACCCCCTTTTGCCCTCAGAACAGCCTCAGTTCATTGGACATGGACTCTACAAGGTGTCGAAAGTGTTCCACATGGGTGCTGGCCCATGTTGACTCCAATGCTTCCCACAGTTGTGTCAAGTTGGCTGGATGTCCTTTGGGTGGTGGACCATCCTGATACACACGGGAAACTTTTGAGCATGAAAAACCCATCAGCGTTACAGTTCTTGACACAAACTGGTGCGTCCAGCACCTACTACAATACCCCGTTCTAAGGCACTTAAATATTTTGTCTCGCCCATTAACCCTCTGAATGCCACACACACAATCCATGTCTCAATTATCTCAAGACTTTAAAATCCTTCTTTAACCTGTCTCCTCCCCTTCATCTACACTGATTGAAGTGGATTTAACAAGTGACATCAATCAACAAGGGATCATAGCTTTCACCTGATCAGTCTGTCATGGAAAGAGCAGGGGATCCTAATGTTTTGTACACGTACTGTAGTGTATAAAGAAGAGGGTGCCATCTGGGACTCATACAGAGACTGTATCTCAAATGACACGATGTGGCAACTTTATATGTACGTATGGAGAATAAGGTCGAATTTGATATCTAGAGTTTGAGAATCATTGAATAGATTAACTAAATCTCATCAATAGATTCTAAACCATATTTTATTAATACTGGATGGTAGAGATGGTAGCTACACATGGTTGAGCTAATGGTTGTTTTCATTCGATTTTTGCTAATCAATCCCAGTCATAGAGGAGACGGAGGTTGCATCCCATATGACACACTTCCATATATAGTGCACTTCTTTTGACCGAGCCCTATAGGGAATACAGTGACAGTTGGAATGCAAACCAGACAGTGCTGTTATTTCAATGTGATAGTAGAGGACAAAATGAATATCAGACACGTCCTTGGTTTAACCTCTAAAACATTATTTTTATGAGCACCTGCAGTAAGAGCATGAATAAATAATATAACTCTATATTCACACTACATCACCCCATAAATTATACTACCACCTTCACCATCAAGACACTACACTGTTACACCATCAATTATACTACCACCTTCCCCATCAGGACACTACACTGTTACACCATCAATTATACTAGCACCTTCACCATCAAGACACTACACTGTTACACCCTCAGTTATACTACCACCTTCACCATCAAGACACTACACTGTTACACCATCAGTTATACTACCACCTTCACCATCAAGACACTACACTGTTACACCATCAATTATACTACCCCCTTCACCATCTAGACACTACACTGTTACACCATCAGTTATACTACCACCTTCACCATCAAGACACTACACTGTTACACCATCAATTATACTACCACCTTCCCCATCAGGACACTACACTGTTACACCATCAATTATACTACCACCTTCACCATCTAGACACTACACTGTTACACCATCAATTATACTACCACCTTCACCATCAAGACACTACACTGTTACACCATCAATTATACTACCACCTTCCCCATCAAGACACTACACTGTTACACCATCAATTATACTACCACCTTCCCCATCAAGACACTACACTGTTACACCATCAGTTATACTACCACCTTCACCATCAAGACACTACACTGTTACACCATAAATTATACTACCACCTTCACCATCAAGACACTACACTGTTACACCATCAATTATACTACCACCTTCCCCATCAAGACACTACACTGTTACACCATCAATTATACTACCACCTTCACCATCAAGACACTACACTGTTACACCATCAATTATACTACCACCTTCACCATCAAGACACTACACTGTTACACCATCAATTATACTACCACCTTCACCATCAAGACACTACACTGTTACACCATAAATTATACTACCACCTTCCCCATCAGGACACTACACTGTTACACCATCAATTATGCTACCACCTTCACCATCAAGACACTACACTGTTACACCATCAATTATTCTGTGTCCGAATTAGGCATAAAGGCGAAATAGGTATAACGCCGTGAGCCATTTGCTGATTTGGCAGCTCCAATGCAGTTACACTTCCTACATCCCCTTAATATTTTTTTTAAACTGCAGTGCAGTTTTGGGTTATTGCAGGTTAAGGCAGAAGTGATTGAATCCAGGCCTTAGTCTTTGGATCATCGCTTGTCAGCTACATACAACCCAGTATAGCATTAACCCAATGAGTCCCACCGCAACGCCGGCGCAATTTGGACTTCTAACCCCTTTTAAACATTGTGTTTGAGCTCCAGACTTCTGGGTTGTACCATTGGATTAGTCTATTTCTTCTGCATCCGTTGGTACCAAGTCTGTGTGACTAACTGCGGATGAGCTACAGTGGTGTTTGTGAGACAAGGGCGGATAATGAAGGTGCCCCTAGGATTACAAAAATGTCTGTAGAGTGTGAATGGTTTGCGCTACAACCGATTAAAAGCTATCTATGAAAAGTTCACAATCACGCACATTTTGCTTTATGATGCTCACAAGCTACACAAGAGTAGTTAGAACGTAAGGGGTTCTTTTACATAGAACTTCATAGGAAATTCAAGAACATAGTGTCTATAGATGATTGTGGACTACAAGGATGATTGTGGACTACAGGAAAAAGAGGACAGAGCACGCCCCCATTCTCATCGACGGGGCTGCAGAAGAGCAGGTTGAGAGTTTCAAGTTCCTTGGTGTCCACATCATCAACAAAATAACATGGTCCAAGCACACCAAAACAGTCATGAAGAGGGCACGACAAAACCGATTCACCCTCAGGAGATTTGGCATGGGTCCTCAGATCCTCAAAAGGTTCTACAGCTGCACAATCAAGTGCATCACTGCCTGGTATGGCAACTGCTCGGCCTCCGACCGCAAGGCACTACAGAGGGTAGTGCAAATGGCCCAGGACATCACTGGGGCCAAGCTTCCTGCCATCCAGGACCTCAATAACAGGCGGTGTCAGAGGAACGCCCTACAAATTGTCAAAGACCCCAGCCACCCTGCTCCCGCACAGCAAGCGGTACCGGAGCACCAAGTCTTTTTTAACTGGATTGTTGGTTAGGGACTCGATTTGATTTGATTATACCACTTTAATAAGCTCACATAGTTGCTGTCACAAACTCCACACAGTTGTCACTGACTAGTTGGATATTAATTTCCCACTGAGCAAATCATTTCATATAAATACATTTTTATCAGTTTTCTGCTGTGGATGACCTTTTTTAAACGGCTTTTTGTCAAAAAACTCATGAATGCAACTGTTATTGTCAAATTGTTTTGTGTTGTACGTTTGTAGCCCTGGTTGTCCTGAAAATAAAATGTTAAAACACTTAATTGTGAGGCTAAATATAAGGGCTTGACATGCAAATAAATGAAAGATATTTGCTGGTGTTTTGGGACTGATATGGTTAACATTCCTCTTCTGTCTGTTTCTGTTGACATTATTCTACATTACAGAGTTACACCGTTGGGGTGAGAATATCTACACAAGGCACCCATACTGTTTGTGACGTGCGTCTGCGCCGATAGAGACTAGGCTCGTGTCCCAAATTACACACTATTTAGTGCACTACCTTGACCAGGGCTCATGGCACTATGTAGGGAATAGGGTGCAATTTGAGACACACATTGCCCAACAGGAAGCATTAGCTAGCTTCAAATGCTTCAGGCTGAGCCTCTATGAGACTAGCTCAGACATCCCAGCTTGTGTGCTGAGAGAGGGAGAGGGAGAGGAGATAGGGATATATATATATATATATATATATATATATATATATATATATATATATATATATATATATATATATATATATATATATATATATATATATATATATATATCTCCCTCTCCCTCTCTCATATATATATTAATGAATTGATCTCTGATGACACCATGGATCCAACAGCAGAATTATAAATAGCTCTCCTCCCAGCAGCCAGCCAGGCCCCCTTCACTGTAAAACAAAAACAAGTCTAAATCCCAAACGACACCCTATTGCCTATAGGGAATATATAGCTCTATTGGCTATGGTCAAAATAAGTGCACAATATAGGGTGCTGTTTGGGATGTAGACAATAAGATGACATTGATCATTTGAGACCTTGAGGTTATAAGGGTCTATCTGACATTTTTGACTAATTGTAGTTATTGACATAGCGTTGTTCTGTTCAATGTTCCCTACCTATATAGTAGTATCAAATTACCCCAATTACTGTTGTTAAATTCAAAATAATACAATATAGACACGTCTGACACCATTCAAACCAATGAGGGTTTGAAACTTCAAATCCAGTTATCTCATAATCATCTTTTTGCAGATAGAACCTTACAGTTCCAAATTCCTGAAATGCCCTTTGAATAGACTAATTAAAGACTGGTCTGTCTATTGAAGCCTTTCAGCTGTCCACAATAACACAATTGTTCTGGAGAATGAGCAAACAGCTAAGATTAGCTAGCTAGCTGCCTCTGGACTACACAGAAGGATAGCCCATGCAGAAGGATAGCCCATGCAGAAGGATAGCCCATGCAGAAGGATAGCCCATGCAGAAGGATAGCCCATGGTGGGTGTTCTCTATTGGTTAGCTTCTCAAATGGCACCATATTTACAATATAGTGCACAACTTTTGACCAGGGCCCATAGGCCAAGGATACGCACCTTGATCCGCTGGGTAGAATCAATTAAATGACAACCTTTTTTTGACACACCCAGCCTGAACAGGACCTGTGAATAATTTCACCCTGACTCAGCTTCAAAAAGGGCATTGAAAATGTCCTCTACTGATTAGTGTTAAAGTATTCTCAGCCTTGGAACGTCAGGGCTAGCGCGAAAATGAGCAATGTCTGGTGGACCCCCAGGAGAGTGGTAGGAAAGGTTAGAGTTGATTACTGGGTGGGTTTCATTTGAGCCCAGGGCCACAGGGGACAATGAAGTTACAGATTGCATCTTTATGTGGGAAGGTTCATACAATAGAATGAAGTAGAACTCTAGTGATTTATAGGATCTCTGTGGGCCATACGGTACATTACTCTGTCATTCCATTTGAGACGGGAAATTTCTTCTGGCAATAGATACTGTATATAGAGGCTACAGCATCACTGAATGAATCAGATTGCTAAACAACAAAAAAACACTTTAAACAATGTGTTGGAAATAAAGGAGACGGTTGTTTTGTACAATTTCTCACTAAATATATTTACATGACATACAATTCGCCATCAGTGCAATACATAGGAATGTTGCATATTTACCCAAAGTTAGACTCTTTCCTTTATGAAGAAAAATAAACCAAATGGCAGAAGCTGAATTCAACTCATGTGTAAAGTAACATTTTGTGACTCTCAAAGCTTCACAAAAACTCAAAAAAATAGTTATAGAACCGCCCATCAACAACCAGATGTTTAGCATTGTAAAACTAAATAGTTCTAGAACCGCCCATCAACAACCAGATGTTTAGCATTGTAAAACTAAATAGTTCTAGAACCGCCCATCAACAACCAGATGTTTAGCATTGTAAAACTAAATAGTTCTAGAACCGCCCATCAACAACCAGATGTTTAGCATTGTAAAACTAAATAGTTCACATGTACATATATATTTTCCATACATGTAATGGTTTGCTTTTGTACAAACATTTTTATATAACTTTGGCAGTTTCTCAGGAACAAAGTTATCTTAATAAATATGAAACAACAATATCAAACCGTCAGCAATGTTATCTAGGCTTGCCTTCCAAAGCTCGTGTTCACAGTGGTCGTACAGAAAGGCTGGAAGCCGATGGCCGAACGGAAAGATTACAGGCAAAAAGAAAAAGAGAAAATAGGATCCACCCTTTCTGTGTAGACTGACAGCACTGGAGGCTTTTCGTTGTTGTCATGGTTATAAAATTACAAACACCTATGAAGGTTTACATAGCAGTCATCGCCGTTAAAAAAATGGTCTCTTTTCAGGTTTCGGCTTAAATACAAAGAGTTTTAGGGCCAGGGTACATGGACCCCGACCCTGTGGTCACTGTGAGATGGTGGAAGAGACATGGTTGTAAACGGGACATGCACAACAAGTGCTGTGTGAGGGGACGAGTAACAAAACGAGGGTGCAAATGGACTATTTTTAATGATTAAAACGCCACCGTTTTTTTGAGAGAATGATTTTACACTGAACCAAATAATCAAGCAAATTTTTCATCAAACATTAAGTATCACCATAATTCATCACTATTATCTTTTGTTGTTTGTTTTGTTGTTGTACTATGTTTCCTCTGGTTTGGCACTTTATTGGAACAAATCTAAATGTTTCACAAAAAGGTATTTCATGTCTCGTTAACATAACTTGTAGAATATAGTACTTAATATTGAGCATACGGTAAGTAAACACTGGTACATACTGTAGTTTAAAATGAACATTCCAACAGATGTTTTACGCACATGCACAAAAACAGACAACACAACTCCTCAACTGCCTTCCTTCCTTCCTTCCCCGTGCCTCCCTCCCACTCTTCCCCTCCTCTCTTCCCTTCCATGCAATCATACCAATCATCCATTCATTCTATCCCTTCCTCCCTCACATCTCCATACTAGGAGGCCACCTCCTCTGAAGAGCGTACGTCGGTCTTCAGACGACAAAACTCTTTGGCCACTTCGTCGTTGGTCCTTTGAGAGAGTATCCTCATGATGGTGAGTCCGGTGTCGTCCATGGAGATGCTCTTCACCAGGGGGTAGCAGGCATAGCAGCTCCCCTGGTCGGCCAGGTCTCTGAGCTGGAGCACCGCCATGCCGATGATACGGTCCTCTCTGGCGAAGCAGTAGTCCTTCACTGAGACGTGCAGCTCGTAGCACTCTGGACTGTACTCATTGCTCAGAACACTGGGGAGGAAGAGAGACAACAACATGATCAATATCAGTCCCATTCCTCTACTATATTTGTAGTTTATTGAACAGGATAGATAGAACATCTTCATTAACAACAACAACACGCAGTCAGAGAAGTGAGGACATGTCTGGTCTCTGACTGATTGATTCACCGATTAGACAACGGAACTCAATCAGTCAGAGACCAGACATCAGAGAGCTAAAAGTTAGTTGGATAAAACGAACACAAGCACAGAAACCACACACAAACACACACACGCACAGAAACCACACACAAACACACACACACACAGAAACCACACACAAACACACACACGCACAGAAACCACACACAAACACACACACACAGAAACCACAAACAAACACGCACAGAAACGACACAAAACACACACACGCACAGAAACCACACACAAACCACACACACACACACACACACACACACACACAAACACACACACACACACACACACACACACACACACACACACACACACACACACACACACACACACACACACACACACACACACACACGCACAGAAACCACACACAAACACACACACACACACAAACACACACACAGATAAACCACACACGCACAGAAACCACACACAAACACACACACGCACAGAAACCACACACAAACACACAGAAACCACACAAACACAGACGCACAGAAACCACACACAAACACACAGAAACCACACAAACACACACACACACAGAAAACACACACAAACACACACACGCACAGAAACCAGACACAAACACACACACATATGCACAGAAACCACACACACAAACCACACACAAACATACACAAACACACAGAAACCACGCAAACACAGACGCACAGAAACCACACACAAACATACATGCACAGAAACCACACACAAACACACAGAAACCACACAAACACACACACGCACAGAAACCACACACAAACACAGATGCACAGAAACCACACACAAACCACACACAAACATACACAAACACACAGAAACCACACACAAATATACACAAACACACAGAAACCACACACAAACATACACAAACACAGAAACCACAAACAAACACACACACGCACAGAAACCACACACAAACACACACACGCACAGAAACCACACACAAACACACACACCCACATAGAAACCACACACAAACACAGACACACAGAAACCACACACACAAACCACACACAAACATACACAAACACAGAAACCACACAAACACAGACGCACAAAAACATACATGCACAGAAACCACACACAAACACACAGAAACCACACAAACACACACACACACACACAGAAACCACACACAAACACACACACACCCACATAGAAACCACACACAAACACAGATGCACAGAAACCACACACACAAACCACACAGAAACATACAGAAACACACAGAAACCACACACAAATATACACAAACACACAGAAACCACACACAAATATACACAAACACACAGAAACCACACACAAACATACACAAACACAGACTCACAGAAACCACACACAAACATACACAAACACAGACTCACAGAAACCGCACACAAACATACACAAACACACAGAACGATACACAAACATACAAACACACACGTACAGAAACCACGCACAAATATACACAAACACACAGAAACCACACACAAACATACACAAACACAGACTCACAGAAACCACGCACAAACATACACAAACACACAGAACCATACACAAACATACAAACACACACGTACAGAAGCCACGCACAAATATACACAAACACACAGAAATCACACCCAAACATACACAAACACAGACTCACAGAAACCGCACACAAACATACAAACACACACGTACAGAAACCACGCACAAACACACAAGCCACTCTCCCTATGTACAAAGGCTAATATCAATGAGGACATAGCATTTCACAAGAGGTCAGATGGCTTTGTCCCGTAGCAGGATGTATAATAATGAGTATGATAATATGTAGAATTTGTAGGTGGGGGGCTGGCTCGGTGACATCTCTATGACAGGAGACGTTTCATTGTTGTGACTTAATGAAATGAGGGACAATTCAATCACATTTTGCAACAGAGTTAAACGTCTGTGTTCAGAGCGGCCATTATTTCCAAGCCAACCTTTTCTTTAGGAACCTACCTAATTATCCACAGACTACTAATGGCTTCTGAAGCTTCAAACAAAAGCACACAAAAGCATGCTTGTGAAACACACGCACGCACACGCACAGAGAGTGCATCAAGAAGGAAGACATTTTACTAAGAAATTCCAAGAATCAATAATAAGTCAACTTGGAAATTCATCAACCAACTGAAAAGAAAGAAGCTTCTACAATGATCTCATCTCAATGTATTGTTGGAAATAAGACCTATAGTGATCATGATGTTATTTCATGTCAATTTAATGATTTTTTGTGAATGTGGGTTCCTCTGTCAAAGACAATTAAGAAAGCTGGATTACCTTAAGGGACATTTTGTAACGGTCGTCGTATGAAGGAGAAGAGGAGGACCAAGGTGCAGCGTGGTATGTGTCAATATTTATTCAAAAGAACACGGAAATAACAAAAATAACAAAGAGAAACAACCGAAAAGACAGACAACAGAAAACAATCACCAACGAAACACAATAGAAAACAGGCTCCCTAAATATGGTTCTCAATCAGGGACAACGGTTGACAGCTGCCTCTGATTGAGAACCATACCAGGCCAAACACAGAAATAGCAAATCATAGAAAAACTAACATAGACAACCCACCCAACTCACGCCCTGACCATACTAAAACAAAGACATAACAAAAGAACTAAGGTCGTGGACCCCACTCCACCATAGTTCCTGTACACCTCTTAGCCCGCCTCCGTGGCCTCTTGAGAGCGGCGACCCTCGCCGCCGACCTCGGACTGGGGACCCTAGCCACGGGTCCCGAATGAACGGGAGACTCCGGCGGCTCTGGAAGCTCCTGACTGACGGGCGGCTACGGCAGCTCCTGAGTGACGGTCCTGACTGATGGGTGGCTCCGGCAGCTCCTGACTGACGGGCGGCTCCGGCAGCTCAGGACTGATGGGCGGCCCAGGCAGCTCAGGACTGATGGGCGGCCCAGGCAGCTAAGGACTGATGGGCGGCTCCGGCAGCTCAGGACTGACGGGCGGCCCAGGCAGCTCAGGACTGACGGGCGGCTCCGGGCAGCTCAGGACTGACGGGCGGCTCCGGCAGCTCAGGACTGACGGGCGGCTCCGGCAGCTCAGGACTGACGGGCGGCTCCGGGCAGCTCCTGACTGATGGGCGGCTCTGGCAGCTCCTGACTGACGGTCCTGACTGATGGGCGGCTCTGGCAGCTCCTGACTGACGGGCAGCTCTGGCAGCTCCTGACTGACGGTCCTGACTGACGGGAGGCTCAACCCTACCTGGCTGAATGCTCCCCGTAGCCAGGCCAGTGCGGCGAGGTGGAATAGCCCGCACTGGGCTGTGCTGGCGAACCGGGGACACCATGCATAGGGCTGGTGCCATGTACCCCAGCCCGAGGAGACGCATTGGAGACCAGATGCGCTGAGCCGGCTTCATGGCATCTGGCTCGATGCCCACTCTAGCCGGGGCGATACGAGTCGCTGCTATGTACCGCACCGGGCTATGCCTGCGCACCGGGGACAACGTGCGCCTCACGGCATAACACAGTGCCTGCCCAGTCCACCTCTCTCCACGGTAAGCACGGGGAGTTGGCTCAGGTCTCCTACCTGACTTAGCCACACTCCCTGTGTGCCACCCCCCCAATGCATTTTTGGGGCTGCCTCTCAGGCTTCCTTGACCGCCGTGCCAACTCCATTCTACGGTATCCCTCACATTGGTCCAGAGAATCCCAGGCGGGCTCCGGCACTCTCCCTGGGTCGACCGACCACCTCTCTATTCCTCCAGATAGCGCTGCTCCTTACCACGCTGCTTGGTCCTTTGGTGGTGGGTGATTCTGTAACGGTCGTCGTATGAAGAAGAAGAGGAGGACCAAGGTGCAGCGTGGTATGTGTCAATATTTATTCAAAAGAACACGGAAATAACAAAAATAACAAAGAGAAACAACCGAAAAGACAGACAACAGAAAACAATCACCAACGAAACACAATAGAAAACAGGCTCCCTAAATATGGTTCTCAATCAGGGACAACGGTTGACAGCTGCCTCTGATTGAGAACCATACCAGGCCAAACACAGAAATAGCAAGTCATAGAAAAACTAACATAGACAACCCACCCAACTCATTTACATTTACATTTACATTTAAGTCATTTAGCAGACGCTCTTATCCAGAGCGACTTACAAATTGGTGCATTCACCTTATGACATCCAGTGGAACAGCCACTTTACAATAGTGCATCTAAATCTTTTAGGGGGGGGGGGGTGAGAAGGATTACTTATCCTATCCTAGGTATTCCTTAAAGAGGTGGGGTTTCAGGTGTCTCCGCAAGGTGGTGATTGACTCCGCTGTCCTGGCGTCGTGAGGGAGTTTGTTCCACCATTGGGGAGCCAGAGCAGTGAACAGTTTTGACTGGGCTGAGCGGGAACTGTACTTCCTCAGTGGTAGGGAGGCGAGCAGGCCAGAGGTGGATGAACGCAGTGCCCTGACCATACTAAAACAAAGACATAACAAAAGAACTAAGGTCAGAACGTGACACATTTCCCTTCTCTGCTTCAGTATGATCCTCCCAATATAATTGAGGTAATTGGTAGCTTAAAGAACTCAGCAGCGGGTCATGATGAGATGGGTGCCTCTTTGGTGAAATCAGTGTTTTTCTGGATTACTGAGCCTCTATCAAACCAAATCTATGCAAACTGGTATTGCTCCTAAAGTTTAGAAAATTGCCAAAGTTATCCCCCTCTATATATCTGGGGATCCGCAAAACACCCGTCTCAACGTCAACAGTGAAGAGGCGACTCTGGGATGCTGGCGTTCTAGACAGAGTTGTAAAGAAAAAGCCATATCTCAGGCTGTCTAATAAAAATAAAATATTAAGATGGGCTATGAAGTAGTAGTACACAGCGTTGTACGAGATCTTCAGTTTCTTGGCAATTTCTCGCATGGAATAGCCTTCATTTCTCAGAATAAGAATAGACTGACGAGTTTCAGAAGAAAGTTCTTTGTTTCGGGCCATTTTGAACCGGTAATCGAACTCACATGCTCCAGACACTCAACTAGTCTAAAGAAGGCCAGTTTTATTGCTTTTTTAATCAGAACAGTTTTCACATGTGCTAACATAATTGCAAAAGGGTTTTCTAATGATCAATTAGCCTTTTAAAATGATAAACTTGTATTAGCTAACACAACATGCCATTAGAACACAGGAGTGATGGTTGCTGATAATGGACCTCAGTACGCCTATGTAGATATTCCATTAAAAATCAGCCGTTTCCAGCTACAATAATCATTTACAACATTAACAATGTCTACACTGTATTTCTGATCAATTTGATGTTATTTCAATGGACAAAAACAAGGACATTTCTAAGTGACCCCAAACCTTTGAATGATAGTGTGTATAATATATACAGTGGGGCAAAAAAGTATTTAGCCAGCCACCAATTGTGCAAGTTCTCCCACTTAAAAAGATGAGAAAGGCCTGTACACTTCAACTATGACAGACAAAATGAGAAAATCGCTTTGTAGGATTTTTAATGAATTTATCTGCAAATTATGGTGGAAAATAAGTATTTGGTCAATAACAAAAGTTTATCTCAATACTTTGTTATATACCCTTTGTTGGCAATGACAGAGGTCAAACATTTTCTGTAAGTCTTCACAAGGTTTTCAAACACTGTTGCTGGTATTTTGTCCCATTCCTCCAAGCAGATATCCTCTAAGCAGATCTCCTCTAGAGCAGACATAAACTAGCAACCTCCTCTAATTACCTGGAACCATCTGCACCTTTGTTTAAGAAACTCAATATCTTCTCTATCTACAACATTAATGTACGCCAATTATGCACTTTCATCTACAAGTACTTCCCAGACAGTTTAACTAAACCCTTCAATGGATTATTCCAGGTTCATTCTGAAATGCATCTATATAATACAAGACACTGTGATAACCTTCACCCTACCCACTGCCACATCTCACATAGTCAATTCTCTATCAGATACAGAGGTGCCATACTCTGGAATTCTTACATTGCCAAAACATCATCATCCCTCAATAACTCCAATCGAAGACTGGAGGTCAGCCTGATGAACCAAACTACTCCGCAATCTCCTCCATAAAGCCTAACTCTCACACACATTTAAACATTAGTCTTTTATTTTTTTGTGTGATTACTGATCAAATAATTTATACGTTTATAATTAGTAGGTTTTGTTATCTGTTTTAACAAACCTTTTAAATTTTCTTACTTATGTATTGTATATATAATTTTGGTGATGTGGTTTTCATGTCAGCCCTTGGGCTTCCGACCACACCTTTTATCTGTATTGTTGTCTATCAGATGTTTTAAATGTGTTTTTATCTGTATTGTTGTCTATCAGATGTTTTAAATGTGTTTGTATCTGTATTGTTGTCTATCAGATGTTTAAATGTGTTTTTATCTGTATTGTTGTCTATCAGATGTTTAAATGTGTTTTTATCTGTATTGTTGTCTATCAGATGTTTTAAATGTGTTTTTATCTGTATTGTTGTCTATCAGATGTTTAAATGTGTTTTTATCTGTATTGTTGTTTATCAGATGTTTAAATGTGTTTGTATCTGTATTGTTGTCTATCAGATGTTTAAATGTGTTTTTATCTGTATTGTTGTCTATCAGATGTTTTAAATGTGTTTTTATCTGTATTGTTGTCTATCAGGTGTTTTAAATGTGTTTGTATCTGTATTGTTGTCTATCAGATGTTTAAATGTGTTTTTATCTGTATTGTTGTCTATCAGATGTTTTAAATGTGTTTGTATCTGTATTGTTGTCTATCAGATGTTTTAAATGTGTTTTTATCTGTATTGTTGTCTATCAGATGTTTTAAATGTGTTTGTATCTGTATTGTTGTCTATCAGATGTTTTAAATGTGTTTTTATCTGTATTGTTGTCTATCAGATGTTTTAAATGTGTTTGTATCTGTATTGTTGTCTATCAGATGTTTTAAATGTGTTTTTATCTGTATTGTTGTCTATCAGATGTTTTAAATGTGTTTTATCTGTATTGTTGTCTATCAGATGTTTAAATGTGTTTGTATCTGTATTGTTGTCTATCAGATGTTTTAAATGTGTTTTTATCTGTATTGTTGTCTATCAGATGTTTTAAATGTGTTTTTATCTGTATTGTTGTCTATCAGATGTTTTAAATGTGTTTTTATCTGTATTGTTGTCTATCAGATGTTTAAATGTGTTTTTTATCTGTATTGTTGTCTATCAGATGTTTAAATGTGTTTGTATCTGTATTGTTGTCTATCAGATGTTTAAATGTGTTTGTATCTGTATTGTTGTCTATCAGATGTTTAAATGTGTTTTTATCTGTATTGTTGTCTATCAGGTGTTTTCTTTGGTGCAATGAAAAAGTGTATGTATTTGCAGACGGTGTTCGTGTTGACATTGATCTCGGTCAGTGGACACTGACATTAAAAGAGCACCAGAGACCAAGTAGGCACTACAGATGATCATTCTCTCTCTGACTGCACTTCACAGACATCTGGCTCACTATCATAAACACAGTGAGAGGATTGGATGCAGGTGATAGTCAAACCCTGTCGGCATCCCAAATGGCACCCCATTCCCTATGTAGTGGACTACTTTTGACCAGGGCATTATACCCTGAGTGTACAAAACAGAAAACACCTGCTCTTTCCATGACATAGACTGACCAGGTGAAAGCTATGATCCATTATTGATGTCACCTGTTAAATAATAATAATACTATAATAATATATGCCATTTAGCAGACGCTTTTATCCAAAGCGACTTACAGTCATGTGTGCATACATTCTACGTATGGGTGGTCCCGGGAATCGAACCCACTATCCTGGCGTTACAAGCGCCATGCTCTACCAACTGAGCTACAGAAGGACCGTAAATCCACTTCAATCAGTGTAGATGAAGGGGAAGAGAAGAGATAGGTTAAATAAGGATTTTTAAGCCTTATTGAGACATGGCTTGTGTATGTGCCAATGGGCAAGACAACATAATTAAGTGCCTTTGAATTGGGTATGGTAGTAGGTAGCACTGGTTTGAGTGTGTCAAGAACGGCAACGGTTTCCGGTGTGTATCAACAATGGTCTATCACCCATAGGTGGGAAGCATTGGAGTCAACATGGCTCTACATTGTGCTTTAAATGCAGCTGGCTCAGTATCAGACAGACAGTGGTACAGCTGCATAGATAGGGTGAATGATCTATCTCAGCCCTCCCTCTATTCTCACTATTCAAATAACTGAAATGTCTCTTTTTTTTCATTTTTAAAAGTACTTCATCTCATTACTTTCTGCTATCATGCTGGATAAAAGTGTTTTTAGTTTCATTTGTAACCTTTTCCAAACGTTTTGACAGTGAGCACTGCAGGTGTCTACATTCCCACTATGTAGCAAATACTATACTACTGGAGGAGCAACACTCCTGGCACAACCAAGACACACATTACTGAAGCCAAAACACAGGATTAGGTTGTTAGCTTAGACAATAAACCTGTCACGTTCTGACCTTAGTTCCTTTGTTTTTGTCTTTGTTTTAGTATGGTCAGGGCGTGAGTAGGGGTGGGCAGTCTATGTTTGTTTTTCTATGTTGGTTTTTGAGTTCGGCCTAGTATGGTTCTCAATCAGAGGCAGCTGTCAATTGTTGTCCCTGATTGAGAATCATACTTAGGTAGCCTGAGTTTCACTTTTGGTTTGTGGGTGCTTGTTTTCCGTGTGAGTGTTTGGTCCACACGGTATTGTTTCGGTTTTCGTTCGTTCACTTTATTGTTTTGTATTTCAGTGTTCAGTTCGTTTCATTAAATATTACATCATGAACACTTACGACGCTGCGCTTTGGTCCTCCTCTCTATCTCCAGACGACATCCGTTACAGAAACACCCACCAACAAAGGACCAAGCAGCGTGTTAACGAGCAGCAGCAGCAGAGGCAGCGATATTTGGAGAACTGGACATGGGAGGAGATTCTGGAAGGCAAAGAACCCTGGGCACAGCCAGGGGAATATCACCGCCCCAAAGCAGAGCTGGAGGCAGCGAAAGCAGAGAGGCGCCGGTATGAGGAGGCAGCACGGCAGCGCGGCTGGAAGCCCGAGAGGCAGCCCCAAAAATGTATTGTGGGGAGGCACACGGGGAGTGTGGCGAAGGCAGATAGGAGACCTGCGCCAACTCCCCATGCTTACCGTGGAGAGAGAGGGCGTCGTACTGGTCAGGCACCGTGTTATGCGGTGGAGCGCACAGTGTCCCCAGTACGCGTGCTTAGCCCGGTGCGCTACATCCCAGCTCCCCGTATCGGCCGGGCTAGAGTGGGCATCAAGCCAGGTGCCATGAAGCCGGCTCTGCGCATCTGGTCTCCAGTGGGTCTCCTCGGACCGGCGTGCATGGCACCAGCCTTACACATGGTGTCCCCGGTTCGCCAGCACAGCCCAGTGCGGTCTATTCCACCTCGCCGCACTGGCCTGGCTACGGGGAGCATTCAACCAGGTCAGGTTGGGCAGGCTCGGTGCTCAAGAGTTCCAGTGCGCCTTCACGGTCCAGTCTATCCGGTGCCACCTCCACGCACCAGCCCTCCGGTGGCAGCCCCCACACCAGCCTGTCTCTCCGTCTCCTCCCTACAGGTGCTCCCACCTGTCCAGCGTCGCCAGAGTCTCCCGTCTGTCCTGAGCCGCCAGAGTCTCCCGTCTGTCCTGAGCCGCCAGAGTCTCCCGTCTGTCCTGAGCCGGCAGAGCCGCCAGTATTTCCTGAGCCGCCAGAGCCACCAGTCTGTCCTGAGCCGTCAGAGCCTCAGCCAGGATCCGCCAGTCAGCCAGGAGCCGCCAGTCAGCCAAGAGCCGCCAGAGCCGCCAGTCAGTCAGGAGCTGCCAGAGCCGTCAGTCAGCCAGGAGCCGCTAGAGCCGTCAGTTAGCCAGGAGCCGCCAGAGCCGTCAGTCAACCAGGGGCCGCCAGAGCCGTCATTCAACCAGGAGCCGCCAGAGCCGTCAGTCAGCCAGGTGATGCCAGAATCGCCCTTCCTGCGTAGCCTGTCTGGCGCTGTCGGAGTCTCCCGCCTGTCCGGCGCTGCCGGAGTCTCCCGTCCATTTGGGACACGTGGCGTGAGTCCCCAGTCCAAGGTCGGTGGCGAGGGTAGCCACTCTAAAGAGGCCACGGAGGTGGGCTAAGAAGTGCAAAAAAACGATGGTGAAGTGGGGTCCACGTCCCGTGCCAGAGCCACCACCGCGGACAGACACCCACACGGTTTCGGTTTTCGTTCGTTCACTTTATTGTTTTGTATTACAGTGTTCAGTTCGTTTCATTAAACATTACATCATGAACACTTACCACGCTGCGCTTTGGTCCGATCCTTCTTCCACCTCTGAATACCGTTACAAAACCAGACTTACTATCAGAATGTTTAATTGTACATCAGACAACTAACCAGACTTACTTTGACAATAAAGCAGACTTACTCCAAACAATAAACCAGACCTTTAGACAATAAACCAGACTTACTACCAGAATGTTTATTGTACGTCAGACAATAAACCAGACTTACTTTGACAATAAACCAGACCTTTAGACAATAAAACAGACTTTGTCAATAAAGCAGACTTACTTTAGACAATAAACCAGACCTTTAGAAAATAAACAAGACTTAATTTAGACAAGTAACCAGACTTACTTTGGACAATAAACCAGACTTACGTTAGACAATAAACCAGACTTACTTTAGACAATAAACCAGACTTACTTTAGACAATAAACCAGACTTTCTTTGGACAATAAACCAGACTTACTTTAGACAATTAACCATATTTACTTTGGTCAATAAACCAGATTTTACTTTAGACAATAAACCAGACTTACTTTAGACAATAAAGCAGACATACTTCGGACAATAAACCAGACTTACTTTAGACAATAAAGCAGACTTACTATTGGAATGTTTCATTGTACTTTGGTGACCAATTGTTGTTCTTGGTCTTGGTGGTGAACTTGCGTTTCTTGTCGGCGAGGTGCGGCCCAACCGCATTCACCTCCACGAATGGTCGGAACATGGCATTGGTCTGCCAGCTTAGGTTGTTGACCCCCACCACTGGAGAGAAATGACAGAGACACATAAAAAAATCAGTCAATCAATCAGTCAATCAAATCATCCATCCATGCACACATTGATCCACCCACTCACCCACCCATATCCATCCATCCACTATGCATCCTGAAATAGGATACTTGTTCTAAAATCACTGGTCCATGTACTTTTAAATAAAACACTTGTTCTTAAACTACTGGTCATTGAATGTGAGTCACTCAGGCTGCATTTACACAAGCAGCCCAATTTTGAAATAGTTGACTGACTAGTGTTCTATAAAATAAGGTTTAAACCGCTGGTCTCTGTCTGACTAGTGTTCTGTAAAATAAGGTTTAAACAGCTGGTCTCTGACTGACTAGTGTTCTGTAAAATAAGGTTTAACCAGCTGGTCTCTGACTGACTAGTGTTCTGTAAAATAAGGTTAAAACCTCTGGTCTCTGTCTGACTAGTGTTCTGTAAAATAAGGTTTAACCAGCTGGTCTCTGACTGACTAGTGTTCTGTAAAATAAGGTTAAAACCTCTGGTCTCTGTCTGACTAGTGTTCTGTAAAATAAGGTTTAAACCACCGGTCTAAATCTCTGACTGACTAGTGTTCTGTAAAATAAGGTTTAAACCGCTGGTCTCTGTCTGACTAGTGATCTGTAAAATAAGGTTTAACCAGCTGGTCTCTGTCTGACTAGTGTTCTGTAAAATAAGGTTTAAACCGCTGGTCTCTGACTGACTAGTGTTCTGTAAAATAAGGTTTAAACCGCTGGTCTCTGACTGACTAGTGTTCTGTAAAATAAGGTTTAACCAGCTGGTCTCTGACTGACTAGTGTTCTGTAAAATAAGGTTTTAACCGCCGGTCTCTGACTGACTAGTGTTCTGTAAAATAAGGTTTAAACCGCTGGTCTCTGACTGACTAGTGTTCTGTAAAATAAGGTTTAAACCGCTGGTCTCTGACTGACTAGTGTTCTGTAAAATAAGGTTTAAACCGCTGGTCTCTGACTGACTAGTGTTCTGTAAAATAAGGTTTAACCAGCTGGTCTCTGACTGACTAGTGTTTTGTAAAATAAGGTTTAAACCGCTGGTCTCTGACTGGCTAGTGTTCTGTAAAATAAGGTTTAAACCGCTGGTCTCTGACTGACTAATGTTCTGTAAAATAAGGTTTAACCAGCTGGTCTCTGACTGACTAGTGTTCTGTAAAATAAGGTTTAACCAGCTGGTCTCTGACTGACTAGTGTTTTGTAAAATAAGGTTTAAACCGCTGGTCTCTGACTGACTAGTGTTCTGTAAAATAAGGTTTAACCAGCTGGTCTCTGACTGACTAGTGTTCAATAAAATAAGGTTTAAACCGCTGGTCTCTGTCTGACTAGTGTTCTGTAAAATAAGGTTTAAACCGCTGATCTCTGTCTGACTAGTGTTCTGTAAAATAAGGTTTAACCAGCTGGTCTCTGTCTGACTAGTGTTTTGTAAAATAAGGTTTAAACCGCTGGTCTCTGACTGGCTAGTGTTCTGTAAAATAAGGTTTAAACAGCTGGTCTCTGTCTGACTAGTGTTTTGTAAAATAAGGTTTAAACCGCTGGTCTCTGACTGGCTAGTGTTCTGTAAAATAAGGTTTAAACCGCTGGTCTCTGACTGACTAATGTTCTGTAAAATAAGGTTTAACCAGCTGGTCTCTGACTGACTAGTGTTCTGTAAAATAAGGTTTAACCAGCTGGTCTCTGACTGACTAGTGTTTTGTAAAATAAGGTTTAAACCGCTGGTCTCTGACTGACTAGTGTTCTGTAAAATAAGGTTTAACCAGCTGGTCTCTGACTGACTAGTGTTCTATAAAATAAGGTTTAAACCGCTGGTCTCTGACTGACTAGTGTTCTGTAAAATAAGGTTTAAACCGCTGGTCTCTGACTGACTAGTGTTCTGTAAAATAAGGTTTAAACCGCTGGTCTCTGACTGACTAGTGTTGTGTAAAATAAGGTTTAAACCGCTGGTCTCTGTCTGACTAGTGTTGTGTAAAATAAGGTTTAAACCGCTGGTCTCTGACTGACTAGTGTTCTGTAAAATAAGGTTTAAACCGCTGGTCTCTGTCTGACTAGTGTTGTGTAAAATAAGGTTTAAACCGCTGGTCTCTGACTGACTAGTGTTCTGTAAAATAAGGTTTAACCAGCTGGTCTCTGACTGACTAGTGTTCTGTAAAATAAGGTTTAACCAGCTGGTCTCTGTCTGACTAGTGTTCTGTAAAATAAGGTTTAATCAGCTGGTCTCTGACTGACTAGTGTTGTGTAAAATACGGTTTAAACCGCTGGTCTCTGACTGACTAGTGTTCTGTAAAATAAGGTTTAACCAGCTGGTCTCTGACTGACTAGTGTTCTGTAAAATAAGGTTTAACCAGCTGGTCTCTGACTGACTAGTGTTCTGTAAAATAAGGTTTAACCAGCTGGTCTCTGACTGACTAGTGTTCTGTAAAATAAGGTTTAACCAGCTGGTCTCTGACTGACTAGTGTTCTGTAAAATAAGGTTTAACCAGCTGGTCTCTGACTGACTAGTGTTTTGTAAAATACGGTTTAAACCGCTGGTCTCTGACTGACTAGTGTTTTGTAAAATAAGGTTTAAACCGCTGGTCTCTGTCTGACTAGTGTTCTGTAAAATAAGGTTTAAACCGCTGGTCTCTGTCTGACTAGTGTTCTGTAAAATAAGGTTTAAACCGCTGGTCTCTGTCTGACTAGTGTTCTGTAAAATAAAGTTTAAACCGCTGGTCTCTGACTGACTAGTGTTCTGTAAAATAAGGTTTAAACCGCTGGTCTCTGACTGACTAGTGTTTTGTAAAATAAGGTTTAAACCGCTGGTCTCTGACTGACTAGTGTTCTGTAAAATAAGGTTTAAACCGCTGGTCTCTGACTGACTAGTGTTCTGTAAAATAAGGTTTAACCAGCTGGTCTCTGACTGACTAGTGTTTTGTAAAATAAGGTTTAAACCGCTGGTCTCTGACTGGCTAGTGTTCTGTAAAATAAGGTTTAAACCGCTGGTCTCTGACTGACTAATGTTCTGT
This sequence comes from Oncorhynchus keta, assembly GCF_023373465.1. Classification (NCBI taxonomy): domain Eukaryota; kingdom Metazoa; phylum Chordata; class Actinopteri; order Salmoniformes; family Salmonidae; genus Oncorhynchus; species Oncorhynchus keta. Next base: position 365,977 of record NW_026290913.1, read on the forward strand.
AAAATAAGGTTTAACCAGCTGGTCTCTGACTGACTAGTGTTCTGTAAAATAAGGTTTAACCAGCTGGTCTCTGACTGACTAGTGTTTTGTAAAATAAGGTTTAAACCGCTGGTCTCTGACTGACTAGTGTTCTGTAAAATAAGGTTTAACCAGCTGGTCTCTGACTGACTAGTGTTCTGTAAAATAAGGTTTAATCAGCTGGTCTCTGACTGACTAGTGTTTTGTAAAATAAGGTTAAAACCGCTGGTCTCTGTCTGACTAGTGTTCTGTAAAATAAGGTTTAAACCGCTGGTCTCTGTCTGACTAGTGTTTTGTAAAATAAGGTTTAAACCGCTGGTCTCTGACTGACTAGTGTTCTGTAAAATAAGGTTTAAACCGCTGGTCTCTGACTGACTAGTGTTCTGTAAAATAAGGTTTAACCAGCTGGTCTCTGAATGACTAGTGTTCTGTAAAATAAGGTTTAAACCGCTGGTCTCTGACTGACTAGTGTTCTGTAAAATAAGGTTTAAACCACTGGTCTCTGACTGACTAGTGTTCTGTAAAATAAGGTTTAACCAGCTGGTCTCTGACTGACTAGTGTTCTGTAAAATAAGGTTTAAACCGCTGGTCTCTGACTGACTAGTGTTCTGTAAAATAAGGTTTAAACCGCTGGTCTCTGACTGACTAGTGTTCTGTAAAATAAGGTTTAAACCGCTGGTCTCTGACTGACTAGTGTTTTGTAAAATAAGGTTTAAACCGCTGGTCTCTGTCTGACTAGTGTTCTGTAAAATAAGGTTTAAACCGCTGGTCTCTGTCTGACTAGTGTTCTGTAAAATAAGGTTTAAACCGCTGGTCTCTGTCTGACTAGTGTTCTGTAAAATAAGGTTTAAACCGCTGGTCTCTGACTGACTAGTGTTCTGTAAAATAAGGTTTAAACCGCTGGTCTCTGTCTGACTAGTGTTCTGTAAAATAAGGTTTAAACCGCTGGTCTCTGACTGACTAGTGTTCTGTAAAATAAGGTTTAAACCGCTGGTCTCTGACTGACTAGTGTTTTGTAAAATAAGGTTTAAACCGCTGGTCTCTGACTGACTAGTGTTCTGTAAAATAAGGTTTAAACCGCTGGTCTCTGACTGACTAGTGTTCTGTAAAATAAGGTTTAACCAGCTGGTCTCTGACTGACTAGTGTTTTGTAAAATAAGGTTTAAACCGCTGGTCTCTGACTGGCTAGTGTTCTGTAAAATAAGGTTTAAACCGCTGGTCTCTGACTGACTAATGTTCTGTAAAATAAGGTTTAACCAGCTGGTCTCTGACTGACTAGTGTTCTGTAAAATAAGGTTTAACCAGCTGGTCTCTGACTGACTAGTGTTTTGTAAAATAAGGTTTAAACCGCTGGTCTCTGACTGACTAGTGTTCTGTAAAATAAGGTTTAACCAGCTGGTCTCTGTCTGACTAGTGTTCTGTAAAATAAGGTTTAACCAGCTGGGCTCTGTCTGACTAGTGTTGTGTAAAATAAGGTTTAACCAGCTGGTCTCTGTCTGACTAGTGTTCTGTAAAATAAGGTTTAACCAGCTGGTCTCTGACTGACTAGTGTTCTGTAAAATAAGGTTTAACCAGCTGTTCTCTGTCTGACTAGTGTTGTGTAAAATACGGTTTAAACCGCTGGTCTCTGACTGACTAGTGTTGTGTAAAATACGGTTTAACCAGCTGGTCTCTGTCTGACTAGTGTTCTGTAAAATAAGGTTTAACCAGCTGGTCTCTGTCTGACTAGTGTTGTGTAAAATAAGGTTTAACCAGCTGGTCTCTGTCTGACTAGTGTTCTGTAAAATAGGGTTTAAACCGCTGGTCTCTGACTGACTAGTGTTGTGTAAAATAAGGTTTAAACCGCTGGTCTCTGTCTGACTAGTGTTCTGTAAAATAAGGTTTAAACCGCTGGTCTCTGTCTGACTAGTGTTCTGTAAAATAAGGTTTAAACCGCTGGTCTCTGACTGACTAGTGTTCTGTAAAATAAGGTTTAAACCGCTGGTCTCTGTCTGACTAGTGTTCTGTAAAATAAGGTTTAAACCGCTGGTCTCTGACTGACTAGTGTTCTGTAAAATAAGGTTTAAACCGCTGGTCTCTGACTGACTAGTGTTTTGTAAAATAAGGTTTAAACCGCTGGTCTCTGACTGACTAGTGTTCTGTAAAATAAGGTTTAAACCGCTGGTCTCTGACTGACTAGTGTTCTGTAAAATAAGGTTTAACCAGCTGGTCTCTGACTGACTAGTGTTTTGTAAAATAAGGTTTAAACCGCTGGTCTCTGACTGGCTAGTGTTCTGTAAAATAAGGTTTAAACCGCTGGTCTCTGACTGACTAATGTTCTGTAAAATAAGGTTTAACCAGCTGGTCTCTGACTGACTAGTGTTCTGTAAAATAAGGTTTAACCAGCTGGTCTCTGACTGACTAGTGTTTTGTAAAATAAGGTTTAAACCGCTGGTCTCTGACTGACTAGTGTTCTGTAAAATAAGGTTTAACCAGCTGGTCTCTGACTGACTAGTGTTCTGTAAAATAAGGTTTAATCAGCTGGTCTCTGACTGACTAGTGTTTTGTAAAATAAGGTTAAAACCGCTGGTCTCTGTCTGACTAGTGTTCTGTAAAATAAGGTTTAAACCGCTGGTCTCTGTCTGACTAGTGTTTTGTAAAATAAGGTTTAAACCGCTGGTCTCTGACTGACTAGTGTTCTGTAAAATAAGGTTTAAACCGCTGGTATCTGACTGACTAGTGTTCTGTAAAATAAGGTTTAACCAGCTGGTCTCTGAATGACTAGTGTTCTGTAAAATAAGGTTTAAACCGCTGGTCTCTGACTGACTAGTGTTCTGTAAAATAAGGTTTAAACCACTGGTCTCTGACTGACTAGTGTTCTGTAAAATAAGGTTTAAACCGCTGGTCTCTGACTGACTAGTGTTCTGTAAAATAAGGTTTAAACCGCTGGTCTCTGACTGACTAGTGTTCTGTAAAATAAGGTTTAAACCGCTGGTCTCTGACTGACTAGTGTTCTGTAAAATAAGGTTTAAACCGTTGGTCTCTGACTGACTAGTGTTCTGTAAAATAAGGTTTAAACCGCTGGTCTCTGACTGACTAGTGTTCTGTAAAATAAGGTTTAAACCGCTGGTCTCTGACTGACTAGTGTTCTGTAAAATAAGGTTTAACCAGCTGGTCTCTGTCTGACTAGTGTTGTGTAAAATACGGTTTAAACCGTTGGTCTCTGACTGACTAGTGTTGTGTGAAATACGGTTTAAACCGCTGGTCTCTGACTGACTAGTGTTCTGTGAAATAAGGTTTAACCAGCTGGTCTCTGTCTGACTAGTGTTGTGTAAAATAAGGTTTAACCAGCTGGTCTCTGTCTGACTAGTGTTCTGTAAAATAAGGTTTAACCAGCTGGTCTCTGACTGACTAGTGTTCTGTAAAATAAGGTTTAACCAGCTGTTCTCTGTCTGACTAGTGTTGTGTAAAATACGGTTTAAACCGCTGGTCTCTGACTGACTAGTGTTGTGTAAAATACAGTTTAACCAGCTGGTCTCTGTCTGACTAGTGTTCTGTAAAATAAGGTTTAACCAGCTGGTCTCTGTCTGACTAGTGTTGTGTAAAATAAGGTTTAAACCGCTGGTCTCTGACTGACTAGTGTTCTGTAAAATAAGGTTTAACCAGCTGGTCTCTGACTGACTAGTGTTTTGTAAAATAAGGTTTAAACCGCTGGTCTCTGACTGACTAGTGTTCTGTAAAATAAGGTTTAAACCGCTGGTCTCTGACTGACTAGTGTTCTGTAAAATAAGGTGTAACCAGCTGGTCTCTGACTGACTAGTGTTTTGTAAAATAAGGTTTAAACCGCTGGTCTCTGACTGGCTAGTGTTCTGTAAAATAAGGTTTAAACCGCTGGTCTCTGACTGACTAATGTTCTGTAAAATAAGGTTTAACCAGCTGGTCTCTGACTGACTAGTGTTCTGTAAAATAAGGTTTAACCAGCTGGTCTCTGACTGACTAGTGTTTTGTAAAATAAGGTTTAAACCGCTGGTCTCTGACTGACTAGTGTTCTGTAAAATAAGGTTTAACCAGCTGGTCTCTGACTGACTAGTGTTCTGTAAAATAAGGTTTAATCAGCTGGTCTCTGACTGACTAGTGTTTTGTAAAATAAGGTTAAAACCGCTGGTCTCTGTCTGACTAGTGTTGTGTAAAATACGGTTTAACCAGCTGGTCTCTGTCTGACTAGTGTTCTGTAAAATAAGGTTTAACCAGCTGGTCTCTGTCTGACTAGTGTTGTGTAAAATAAGGTTTAACCAGCTGGTCTCTGTCTGACTAGTGTTCTGTAAAATAAGGTTTAACCAGCTGGTCTCTGACTGACTAGTGTTCTGTAAAATAAGGTTTAACCAGCTGTTCTCTGTCTGACTAGTGTTGTGTAAAATACGGTTTAAACCGCTGGTCTCTGACTGACTAGTGTTGTGTAAAATACGGTTTAACCAGCTGGTCTCTGTCTGACTAGTGTTCTGTAAAATAAGGTTTAACCAGCTGGTCTCTGTCTGACTAGTGTTGTGTAAAATAAGGTTTAACCAGCTGGTCTCTGTCTGACTAGTGTTCTGTAAAATAAGGTTTAAACCGCTGGTCTCTGTCTGACTAGTGTTCTGTAAAATAAGGTTTAAACCGCTGGTCTCTGACTGACTAGTGTTCTGTAAAATAAGGTTTAAACCGCTGGTCTCTGTCTGACTAGTGTTCTGTAAAATAAGGTTTAAACCGCTGGTCTCTGACTGACTAGTGTTCTGTAAAATAAGGTTTAAACCGCTGGTCTCTGACTGACTAGTGTTCTGTAAAATAAGGTTTAAACCGCTGGTCTCTGACTGACTAGTGTTCTGTAAAATAAGGTTTAAACCGCTGGTCTCTGACTGACTAGTGTTCTGTAAAATAAGGTTTAACCAGCTGGTCTCTGACTGACTAGTGTTCTGTAAAATAAGGTTTAAACCGCTGGTCTCTGACTGACTAGTGTTCTGTAAAATAAGGTTTAACCAGCTGGTCTCTGACTGACTAGTGTTCTGTAAAATAAGGTTTAATCAGCTGGTCTCTGACTGACTAGTGTTTTGTAAAATAAGGTTAAAACCGCTGGTCTCTGTCTGACTAGTGTTGTGTAAAATACGGTTTAACCAGCTGGTCTCTGTCTGACTAGTGTTCTGTAAAATAAGGTTTAACCAGCTGGTCTCTGTCTGACTAGTGTTGTGTAAAATAAGGTTTAACCAGCTGGTCTCTGTCTGACTAGTGTTCTGTAAAATAAGGTTTAACCAGCTGGTCTCTGACTGACTAGTGTTCTGTAAAATAAGGTTTAACCAGCTGTTCTCTGTCTGACTAGTGTTGTGTAAAATACGGTTTAAAGCTGGTCTCTGACTGACTAGTGTTGTGTAAAATACGGTTTAACCAGCTGGTCTCTGTCTGACTAGTGTTCTGTAAAATAAGGTTTAACCAGCTGGTCTCTGTCTGACTAGTGTTGTGTAAAATAAGGTTTAACCAGCTGGTCTCTGTCTGACTAGTGTTCTGTAAAATAAGGTTTAAACCGCTGGTCTCTGTCTGACTAGTGTTTTGTAAAATAAGGTTTAAACCGCTGGTCTCTGACTGACTAGTGTTCTGTAAAATAAGGTTTAAACCGCTGGTCTCTGTCTGACTAGTGTTCTGTAAAATAAGGTTTAAACCGCTGGTCTCTGACTGACTAGTGTTCTGTAAAATAAGGTTTAAACCGCTGGTCTCTGACTGACTAGTGTTTTGTAAAATAAGGTTTAAACCGCTGGTCTCTGACTGACTAGTGTTCTGTAAAATAAGGTTTAAACCGCTGGTCTCTGACTGACTAGTGTTCTGTAAAATAAGGTTTAACCAGCTGGTCTCTGACTGACTAGTGTTCTGTAAAATAAGGTTTAACCAGCTGGTCTCTGACTGACTAGTGTTTTGTAAAATAAGGTTTAAACCGCTGGTCTCTGACTGACTAGTGTTCTGTAAAATAAGGTTTAACCAGCTGGTCTCTGACTGACTAGTGTTCTGTAAAATAAGGTTTAATCAGCTGGTCTCTGACTGACTAGTGTTTTGTAAAATAAGGTTAAAACCGCTGGTCTCTGTCTGACTAGTGTTCTGTAAAATAAGGTTTAAACCGCTGGTCTCTGTCTGACTAGTGTTTTGTAAAATAAGGTTTAAACCGCTGGTCTCTGACTGACTAGTGTTCTGTAAAATAAGGTTTAAACCGCTGGTCTCTGACTGACTAGTGTTCTGTAAAATAAGGTTTAACCAGCTGGTCTCTGAATGACTAGTGTTCTGTAAAATAAGGTTTAAACCGCTGGTCTCTGACTGACTAGTGTTCTGTAAAATAAGGTTTAAACCACTGGTCTCTGACTGACTAGTGTTCTGTAAAATAAGGTTTAAACCGCTGGTCTCTGACTGACTAGTGTTCTGTAAAATAAGGTTTAAACCGCTGGTCTCTGACTGACTAGTGTTCTGTAAAATAAGGTTTAAACCGCTGGTCTCTGACTGACTAGTGTTCTGTAAAATAAGGTTTAAACCGTTGGTCTCTGACTGACTAGTGTTCTGTAAAATAAGGTTTAAACCGCTGGTCTCTGACTGACTAGTGTTCTGTAAAATAAGGTTTAAACCGCTGGTCTCTGACTGACTAGTGTTCTGTAAAATAAGGTTTAACCAGCTGGTCTCTGTCTGACTAGTGTTGTGTAAAATACGGTTTAAACCGTTGGTCTCTGACTGACTAGTGTTGTGTAAAATACGGTTTAAACCGCTGGTCTCTGACTGACTAGTGTTCTGTAAAATAAGGTTTAACCAGCTGGTCTCTGTCTGACTAGTGTTGTGTAAAATAAGGTTTAACCAGCTGGTCTCTGTCTGACTAGTGTTCTGTAAAATAAGGTTTAACCAGCTGGTCTCTGACTGACTAGTGTTCTGTAAAATAAGGTTTAACCAGCTGTTCTCTGTCTGACTAGTGTTGTGTAAAATAAGGTTTAACCAGCTGGTCTCTGACTGACTAGTGTTGTGTAAAATACGGTTTAAACCGCTGGTCTCTGACTGACTAGTGTTGTGTAAAATACGGTTTAACCAGCTGGTCTCTGTCTGACTAGTGTTCTGTAAAATAAGGTTTAACCAGCTGGTCTCTGTCTGACTAGTGTTCTGTAAAATAGGGTTTAACCAGCTGGTCTCTGACTGACTAGTGTTCTGTAAAATAAGGTTTAAACCACTGGTCTCTGACTGACTAGTGTTCTGTAAAATAAGGTTTAAACCGCTGGTCTCTGACTGACTAGTGTTGTGTAAAATAAGGTTTAACCAGCTGGTCTCTGACTGACTAGTGATCTGTAAAATAAGGTTTAAACCGCTGGTCTCTGACTGACTAGTGTTCTGTAAAATAAGGTTTAACCAGCTGGTCTCTGACTGACTAGTGTTTTGTAAAATAAGGTTAAAACCGCTGGTCTCTGTCTGACTAGTGTTGTGTAAAATACGGTTTAACCAGCTGGTCTCTGTCTGACTAGTGTTCTGTAAAATAAGGTTTAACCAGCTGGTCTCTGTCTGACTAGTGTTGTGTAAAATAAGGTTTAACCAGCTGGTCTCTGTCTGACTAGTGTTCTGTAAAATAAGGTTTAACCAGCTGGTCTCTGACTGACTAGTGTTCTGTAAAATAAGGTTTAACCAGCTGTTCTCTGTCTGACTAGTGTTGTGTAAAATACGGTTTAAACCGCTGGTCTCTGACTGACTAGTGTTGTGTAAAATACGGTTTAACCAGCTGGTCTCTGTCTGACTAGTGTTCTGTAAAATAAGGTTTAACCAGCTGGTCTCTGTCTGACTAGTGTTGTGTAAAATAAGGTTTAACCAGCTGGTCTCTGTCTGACTAGTGTTCTGTAAAATAAGGTTTAAACCGCTGGTCTCTGTCTGACTAGTGTTCTGTAAAATAAGGTTTAAACCGCTGGTCTCTGACTGACTAGTGTTCTGTAAAATAAGGTTTAAACCGCTGGTCTCTGTCTGACTAGTGTTCTGTAAAATAAGGTTTAAACCGCTGGTCTCTGACTGACTAGTGTTCTGTAAAATAAGGTTTAAACCGCTGGTCTCTGACTGACTAGTGTTTTGTAAAATAAGGTTTAAACCGCTGGTCTCTGACTGACTAGTGTTCTGTAAAATAAGGTTTAAACCGCTGGTCTCTGACTGACTAGTGTTCTGTAAAATAAGGTTTAACCAGCTGGTCTCTGACTGACTAGTGTTTTGTAAAATAAGGTTTAAACCGCTGGTCTCTGACTGGCTAGTGTTCTGTAAAATAAGGTTTAAACCGCTGGTCTCTGACTGACTAATGTTCTGTAAAATAAGGTTTAACCAGCTGGTCTCTGACTGACTAGTGTTCTGTAAAATAAGGTTAAAACCGCTGGTCTCTGTCTGACTAGTGTTTTGTAAAATAAGGTTTAAACCGCTGGTCTCTGTCTGACTAGTGTTTTGTAAAATAAGGTTTAAACCGCTGGTCTCTGACTGACTAGTGTTCGGTAAAATAAGGTTTAAACCGCTGGTCTCTGACTGACTAGTGTTCTGTAAAATAAGGTTTAAACCGCTGGTCTCTGTCTGACTAGTGTTTTGTAAAATAAGGTTTAAACCGCTGGTCTCTGACTGACTAGTGTTCGGTAAAATAAGGTTTAACCAGCTGGTCTCTGACTGACTAGTGTTCTGTAAAATAAGGTTTAAACCGCTGGTCTCTGACTGACTAGTGTTCTGTAAAATAAGGTTTAAACCGCTGGTCTCTGACTGACTAGTGTTCTGTAAAATAAGGTTTAAACCGCTGGTCTCTGACTGACTAGTGTTCTGTAAAATAAGGTTTAAACTGTTGGTCTCTGACTGACTAGTGTTCTGTAAAATAAGGTTTAAACCGCTGGTCTCTGACTGACTAGTGTTCTGTAAAATAAGGTTTAAACCGCTGGTCTCTGACTGACTAGTGTTCTGTAAAATAAGGTTTAACCAGCTGGTCTCTGTCTGACTAGTGTTGTGTAAAATACGGTTTAAACCGTTGGTCTCTGACTGACTAGTGTTGTGTAAAATACGGTTTAAACCGCTGGTCTCTGACTGACTAGTGTTCTGTAAAATAAGGTTTAACCAGCTGGTCTCTGTCTGACTAGTGTTGTGTAAAATAAGGTTTAACCAGCTGGTCTCTGTCTGACTAGTGTTCTGTAAAATAAGGTTTAACCAGCTGGTCTCTGACTGACTAGTGTTCTGTAAAATAAGGTTTAACCAGCTGTTCTCTGTCTGACTAGTGTTGTGTAAAATAAGGTTTAACCAGCTGGTCTCTGACTGACTAGTGTTGTGTAAAATACGGTTTAAACCGCTGGTCTCTGACTGACTAGTGTTGTGTAAAATACGGTTTAACCAGCTGGTCTCTGTCTGACTAGTGTTCTGTAAAATAAGGTTTAACCAGCTGGTCTCTGTCTGACTAGTGTTCTGTAAAATAGGGTTTAACCAGCTGGTCTCTGACTGACTAGTGTTCTGTAAAATAAGGTTTAAACCACTGGTCTCTGACTGACTAGTGTTCTGTAAAATAAGGTTTAAACCGCTGGTCTCTGACTGACTAGTGTTGTGTAAAATAAGGTTTAACCAGCTGGTCTCTGACTGACTAGTGATCTGTAAAATAAGGTTTAAACCGCTGGTCTCTGACTGACTAGTGTTCTGTAAAATAAGGTTTAACCAGCTGGTCTCTGACTGACTAGTGTTTTGTAAAATAAGGTTTAAACCGCTGGTCTCTGACTGACTAGTGTTCTGTAAAATAAGGTTTAACCAGCTGGTCTCTGACTGACTAGTGTTCTGTAAAATAAGGTTTAACCAGCTGGTCTCTGACTGACTAGTGTTCTGTAAAATAAGGTTTAAACCGCTGGTCTCTGTCTGACTAGTGTTGTGTAAAATAAGGTTTAAACCGCTGGTCTCTGACTGACTAGTGTTCTGTAAAATAAGGTTTAACCAGCTGGTCTCTGACTGACTAGTGTTCTGTAAAATAAGGTTTAACCAGCTGGTCTCTGTCTGACTAGTGTTCTGTAAAATAAGGTTTAATCAGCTGGTCTCTGACTGACTAGTGTTGTGTAAAATACGGTTTAAACCACTGGTCTCTGACTGACTAGTGTTCTGTAAAATAAGGTTTAAACAGCTGGTCTCTGACTGACTAGTGTTTTGTAAAATAAGGTTTAAACCGCTGGTCTCTGACTGACTAGTGTTCTGTAAAATAAGGTTTAACCAGCTGGTCTCTGACTGACTCGTGTTCTGTAAAATAAGGTTTAACCAGCTGGTCTCTGACTGACTAGTGTTCTGTAAAATAAGGTTTAAACCGCTGGTCTCTGACTGACTAGTGTTCTGTAAAATAAGGTTTAAACCGCTGGTCTCTGACTGACTAGTGTTGTGTAAAATAAGGTTTAACCAGCTGGTCTCTGACTGACTAGTGATCTGTAAAATAAGGTTTAAACCGCTGGTCTCTGACTGACTAGTGTTCTGTAAAATAAGGTTTAACCAGCTGGTCTCTGACTGACTAGTGTTTTGTAAAATAAGGTTTAAACCGCTGGTCTCTGACTGACTAGTGTTCTGTAAAATAAGGTTTAACCAGCTGGTCTCTGACTGACTAGTGTTCTGTAAAATAAGGTTTAACCAGCTGGTCTCTGACTGACTAGTGTTCTGTAAAATAAGGTTTAAACCGCTGGTCTCTGACTGACTAGTGTTCTGTAAAATAAGGTTTAACCAGCTGGTCTCTGTCTGACTAGTGTTGTGTAAAATAAGGTTTAAACCGCTGGTCTCTGACTGACTAGTGTTGTGTAAAATAAGGTTTAAACCGCTGGTCTCTGACTGACTAGTGTTCTGTAAAATAAGGTTTAACCAGCTGGTCTCTGACTGACTAGTGTTCTGTAAAATAAGGTTTAACCAGCTGGTCTCTGACTGACTCGTGTTCTGTAAAATAAGGTTTAACCAGCTGGTCTCTGACTGACTAGTGTTCTGTAAAATAAGGTTTAAACCGCTGGTCTCTGTCTGACTAGTGTTGTGTAACATACGGTTTAAACCGCTGGTCTCTGACTGACTAGTGTTCTGTAAAATAAGGTTTAAACCACTGGTCTCTGACTGACTAGTGTTCTGTAAAATAAGGTTTAAACCGCTGGTCTCTGACTGACTAGTGTTGTGTAAAATAAGGTTTAACCAGCTGGTCTCTGACTGACTAGTGATCTGTAAAATAAGGTTTAAACCGCTGGTCTCTGACTGACTAGTGTTCTGTAAAATAAGGTTTAACCAGCTGGTCTCTGACTGACTAGTGTTTTGTAAAATAAGGTTTAAACCGCTGGTCTCTGACTGACTAGTGTTCTGTAAAATAAGGTTTAACCAGCTGGTCTCTGACTGACTAGTGTTCTGTAAAATAAGGTTTAACCAGTTGGTCTCTGACTGACTAGTGTTCTGTAAAATAAGGTTTAAACCGCTGGTCTCTGACTGACTAGTGTTCTGTAAAATAAGGTTTAACCAGCTGGTCTCTGTCTGACTAGTGTTGTGTAAAATAAGGTTTAAACCGCTGGTCTCTGACTGACTAGTGTTGTGTAAAATAAGGTTTAAACCGCTGGTCTCTGACTGACTAGTGTTCTGTAAAATAAGGTTTAACCAGCTGGTCTCTGTCTGACTAGTGTTGTGTAAAATAAGGTTTAAACCGCTGGTCTCTGACTGACTAGTGTTGTGTAAAATAAGGTTTAAACCGCTGGTCTCTGACTGACTAGTGTTCTGTAAAATAAGGTTTAACCAGCTGGTCTCTGACTGACTAGTGTTCTGTAAAATAAGGTTTAACCAGCTGGTCTCTGACTGACTAGTGTTCTGTAAAATAAGGTTTAACCAGCTGGTCTCTGACTGACTAGTGTTCTGTAAAATAAGGTTTAAACCGCTGGTCTCTGACTGACTAGTGTTCTGTAAAATAAGGTTTAACCAGCTGGTCTCTGTCTGACTAGTGTTGTGTAAAATAAGGTTTAAACCGCTGGTCTCTGACTGACTAGTGTTGTGTAAAATAAGGTTTAAACCGCTGGTCTCTGACTGACTAGTGTTCTGTAAAATAAGGTTTAACCAGCTGGTCTCTGTCTGACTAGTGTTCTGTAAAATGAGGTTTAACCAGCTGGTCTCTGTCTGACTAGTGTTCTGTAAAATAAGGTTTAAACCGCTGGTCTCTGTCTGACTAGTGTTGTGTAACATACGGTTTAAACCGCTGGTCTCTGACTGACTAGTGTTCTGTAAAATAAGGTTTAAACCACTGGTCTCTGACTGACTAGTGTTCTGTAAAATAAGGTTTAAACCGCTGGTCTCTGACTGACTAGTGTTGTGTAAAATAAGGTTTAACCAGCTGGTCTCTGACTGACTAGTGATCTGTAAAATAAGGTTTAAACCGCTGGTCTCTGACTGACTAGTGTTCTGTAAAATAAGGTTTAACCAGCTGGTCTCTGACTGACTAGTGTTTTGTAAAATAAGGTTTAAACCGCTGGTCTCTGACTGACTAGTGTTCTGTAAAATAAGGTTTAACCAGCTGGTCTCTGACTGACTAGTGTTCTGTAAAATAAGGTTTAACCAGCTGGTCTCTGACTGACTAGTGTTCTGTAAAATAAGGTTTAAACTGCTGGTCTCTGACTGACTAGTGTTCTGTAAAATAAGGTTTAACCAGCTGGTCTCTGTCTGACTAGTGTTGTGTAAAATAAGGTTTAAACCGCTGGTCTCTGACTGACTAGTGTTGTGTAAAATAAGGTTTAAACCGCTGGTCTCTGACTGACTAGTGTTCTGTAAAATAAGGTTTAAACCGCTGGTCTCTGACTGACTAGTGTTCTGTAAAATAAGGTTTAACCAGCTGGTCTCTGACTGACTAGTGTTTTGTAAAATAAGGTTAAAACCGCTGGTCTCTGTCTGACTAGTGTTCTGTAAAATAATGTTTAAACCGCTGGTCTCTGACTGACTAGTGTTTTGTAAAATAAGGTTAAAACCGCTGGTCTCTGTCTGACTAGTGTTCTGTAAAATAATGTTTAAACCGCTGGTCTCTGACTGACTAGTGTTTTGTAAAATAAGGTTTAACCAGCTGGTCTCTGACTGACTAGTGATCTGTAAAATAAGGTTTAAACCGCTGGTCTCTGACTGACTAGTGTTCTGTAAAATAAGGTTTAACCAGCTGGTCTCTGACTGACTAGTGTTTTGTAAAATAAGGTTTAAACCGCTGGTCTCTGACTGACTAGTGTTCTGTAAAATAAGGTTTAACCAGCTGGTCTCTGACTGACTAGTGTTCTGTAAAATAAGGTTTAACCAGCTGGTCTCTGACTGACTAGTGTTCTGTAAAATAAGGTTTAAACCGCTGGTCTCTGACTGACTAGTGTTCTGTAAAATAAGGTTTAAACCGCTGGTCTCTGTCTCTGTCTGACTAGTGTTCTGTAAAATAAGGTTTAAACCGCTGGTCTCTGTCTGACTAGTGTTCTGTAAAATAAGGTTTAAACCGCTGGTCTCTGTCTGACTAGTGTTCTGTAAAATAAGGTTTAACCAGCTGGTCTCTGACTGACTAGTGTTCTGTAAAATAAGGTTTAACCAGCTGGTCTCTGACTGACTAGTGTTCTGTAAAATAAGGTTTAACCAGCTGGTCTCTGACTGACTAGTGTTCTGTAAAATAAGGTTTAAACTGCTGGTCTCTGACTGACTAGTGTTCTGTAAAATAAGGTTTAACCAGCTGGTCTCTGTCTGACTAGTGTTGTGTAAAATAAGGTTTAAACCGCTGGTCTCTGACTGACTAGTGTTGTGTAAAATAAGGTTTAAACCGCTGGTCTCTGACTGACTAGTGTTCTGTAAAATAAGGTTTAAACCACTGGTCTCTGACTGACTAGTGTTCTGTAAAATAAGGTTTAAACCGCTGGTCTCTGACTGACTAGTGTTCTGTAAAATAAGGTTTAACCAGCTGGTCTCTGACTGACTAGTGTTTTGTAAAATAAGGTTAAAACCGCTGGTCTCTGTCTGACTAGTGTTCTGTAAAATAATGTTTAAACCGCTGGTCTCTGACTGACTAGTGTTTTGTAAAATAAGGTTAAAACCGCTGGTCTCTGTCTGACTAGTGTTCTGTAAAATAATGTTTAAACCGCTGGTCTCTGACTGACTAGTGTTTTGTAAAATAAGGTTTAACCAGCTGGTCTCTGACTGACTAGTGATCTGTAAAATAAGGTTTAAACCGCTGGTCTCTGACTGACTAGTGTTCTGTAAAATAAGGTTTAACCAGCTGGTCTCTGACTGACTAGTGTTTTGTAAAATAAGGTTTAAACCGCTGGTCTCTGACTGACTAGTGTTCTGTAAAATAAGGTTTAACCAGCTGGTCTCTGACTGACTAGTGTTCTGTAAAATAAGGTTTAACCAGCTGGTCTCTGACTGACTAGTGTTCTGTAAAATAAGGTTTAAACCGCTGGTCTCTGACTGACTAGTGTTCTGTAAAATAAGGTTTAAACCGCTGGTCTCTGTCTCTGTCTGACTAGTGTTCTGTAAAATAAGGTTTAAACCGCTGGTCTCTGTCTGACTAGTGTTCTGTAAAATAAGGTTTAAACCGCTGGTCTCTGTCTGACTAGTGTTCTGTAAAATAAGGTTTAAACCGCTGGTCTCTGACTGACTAGTGTTTTGTAAAATAAGGTTTAAACCGCTGGTCTCTGACTGACTAGTGTTCTGTAAAATAAGGTTTAACCAGCTGGTCTCTGACTGACTAGTGTTCTGTAAAATAAGGTTTAAACCGCTGGTCTCTGACTGACTAGTGTTCTGTAAAATAAGGTTTAAACCGCTGGTCTCTGACTGACTAGTGTTCTGTAAAATAAGGTTTAAACCGCTGGTCTCTGACTGACTAGTGTTCTGTAAAATACGGTTTAAACCGCTGGTCTCTGTCTGACTAGTGTTCTGTAAAATAAGGTTTAACCAGCTGGTCTCTGTCTGACTAGTGTTCTGTAAAATAAGGTTTAAACCGCTGGTCTCTGACTGACTAGTGTTTTGTAAAATAAGGTTTAAACCGCTGGTCTCTGACTGACTAGTGTTCTGTAAAATAAGGTTTAAACCGCTGGTCTCTGTCTGACTAGTGTTCTGTAAAATAAGGTTTAAACCGCTGGTCTCTGTCTGACTAGTGTTCTGTAAAATAAGGTTTAAACCGCTGGTCTCTGACTGACTAGTGTTCTGTAAAATAAGGTTTAAACCGCTGGTCTCTGACTGACTAGTGTTCTGTAAAATACGGTTTAAACCGCTGGTCTCTGTCTGACTAGTGTTCTGTAAAATAAGGTTTAACCAGCTGGTCTCTGTCTGACTAGTGTTCTGTAAAATAAGGTTTTAACCGTTGGTCTCTGTCTGATTAGTGTTCTGTAGTATAGGGTTTCAAGTAGAACGTAGTGTAGCAGCAGTCTATTTGATAATGACCACAGCTTAACATTAGCCTACAACTACAATCCAACTATCCATGTTCCTCCCAGTGGTTCCTCTTTGAACATTACAGGTATGAATAGATTTGACTAAGAATGATAAATCGTTGTTGTAATGTTCTTATCTAAGGGGTAAAGTGAGGTTAAATTGTTTCACAGTTATAGCTTTCCTCCTCTGTGTGTTTGTGTACAGGAATGGCATGTGTGAGTGCTGGAATGGCATGTGCGAGTGCTTGTCTGTGTGTGTCTCACCCTTCACGTTGACTTTGTGCTCTCCAGTGCCAGGGTGAGAGATGAGATCCACCTGCATGGACACCTCCCCCACGGAGCTGTCGGTAGACTGACCTGCAGACCAACAATACAACACTACCGTCAGAGAGAGAGAGAGAGAGATAGATAGACACCTCCCCCATGGAGCCGTTGGTAGACTGACCTGCAGAACAACAACACAACACAACACTACTGTAAGAGAGAGAGAGAGGAGGAAGAGAGAGAGAGAGAGAGAGAGAGAGAGAGAGAGAGAGAGAGAGAGAGAGAGAGAGAGAGAGAGAGAGAGAGAGAGAGAGAGAGAGAGAGAGAGAGAGGAGAGGAGGAGAAGAGAGAGAGAGAGAGAGAGAGAGAGAGAGAGAGAGAGGAGGCGGAAGAGAGAGAGAGAGAGAGAGAAGGAGAGATAGATAGACACCTCCCCCATGGAGCCGTTGGTAGACTGACCTGCAGAACAACAACACAGCACAACACTACTGTAAGAGAGAGAGAGAGGAGGAGGAAGAGAGAGAGAGAGAGAGAGAGAGAGAGAGAGAGAGAGAGAGAGAGAGAGAGAGAGAGAGAGAGAGAGAGAGAGAGAGAGAGAGAGAGAATAGGAGAGAAAGAGGGGAAGAGATGAGGAGAGTGAGAGAGTGAAGGGTGAGACAGGGATGCAGCACCCGGCCTCACCCTACTAGAATCTGAAGTCAAATGTCTACTGTTTGCTGATGATCTGGTGCTTCTGTCACCAACCAAGGAGGGCCTACAGCAGCACCTAGATATTCTGCACAGATTCTGCCAGACCTGGGCCCTGACAGTAAATCTCAGTAAGACCAAAATAATGGTGTTCCAAAAAAGGTCCAGTCGCCAGGACCACAAATACAAATTCCATCTAGACGCCATTGCCCTAGAGCACACAAAAATACATACCTTGGCCTAAACGTCAGCGCCACAGGTAACTTCCACAAAGCTGTGAACGATCTGAGAGACAAGGCAAGAAGGGCATTCTATGCCATCAAAAGGAACATAAAATTCAACATACCAATTAGGATCTGGCTAAAAATAATTGAATCAGTTATAGAGTCCATTGCTGCTCACCAACCAAGATTTCACAAAATGGTGACGAACACCAAATTGCAGAATTCTGCAAAAATATCCTCTGTGTACAACGTAGAACACCAAATAATGCATGCAGAGCAGAATTTCGCCGATACCCACTAATTATCAAAATCCAGAAAAGAGCCGTTAAATTCTACAACCACCTAAAAGGAAGCGATTCACAAACCTTCCATAACAAAGCCATCACCTACAGAGAAATGAACCTGGAGAAGAGTCCCCTAAGCAATCTGGTCCTGGGGCTCTGTTCACAAACACAAACACACCCTACAGAGCCCCAGGACAACAGCACAATTAGACCCAACCAAATCATGAGAAAACAAAAAGATAATTACTTGACACATTGGAAAGAATTAACAAAAAAAACATAGCAAACTAGAATGGTATTTGGCCCTAAACAGAGAGTACACAGTAGCAGAATACCTGACCACTGTGACTGACCCAAACTTAAGGAAAGCTTTGACTATGTACAGACTCAGTGAGCATAGCCTTGCTATTGAGAAAGGCCGCCGTAGGCAGACATGGCTCTCAAGAGAAGACAGGCTATGTGCTCACTGCCCACAAAATGAGGTGGAAACTGAGCTGCACTTCCTAACCTCCTGTCCAATGTATGACCATATTAGAGAGACATATTTCCCTCAGATTACACAGATCCACTACTAATTCGAAAACAAACCCAATTTTGATAAACTCCCATACGTACTGGGTGAAATTCCACAGTGTGCCATCACAGCAGCAAGATTTGTGACCTGTTGCCACAAGAAATGAATGGACAACCAGTGAAGAACAAACACCATTGTAAATACAAACCTTATTTATTTCCCCTTGTGTACTTTAACCATTTGTACATTGTTACAACACTGTATATATATATAATATGACATTTGTAATGTCTTCATTGTTTTGAAACTTCTGTATGTGTAATGTTTAGTGTTGATATGTATTGTTTATTTCACTTTTGTATATTATCTGCCTCACTTGCTTTGGTAATGTTAACACATGTTTCCCATGCCAATAAAGCCCCTTGAATTGAATTGAATTGAAAGGGAGAGAAAAAGAGAGAGAGTGAGAGAGAGAATCATCAACTGCAATGACCTGCTACTCATCACAACCACATGTTGTAAGAGAGTCAGAGGGGAGAGACAGAGAGAGAGAAAAGGAGACAGAGAGAGAAAAGGAGAGAGAGAAAATGAGACAGAGAGAAAAGGAGAGAGAGAAAATGAGACAGAGAGAAAAGAGAGAGAAAAGAGAGAGAGAGACAGAGAGAGCGAAAAGGAGAGAGAGAAAGAGAGAAAAGGAGAGAGAGAGAAAAGAGAGAGAGAGACAGAGAGAGAGAAAAGGAGAGAGAGAAAAAGAGAGAGAGAGAAAAGGAGAGAGAGAGAGAGAGAGACAGAGAGAGAGAAAAGGAGAGACAGGGAGCGAATAAAGGTGAGACAGAGAGTCAAAAAGACAGAAACACTGCATCTCAAATAAGGTTCCACACACACTGATCCAGAAAGGTAGAGATATTTCTGTGTGTAGTGACTGAAATATAAACTGCAACATGAAGTGAATGACTCACTCCACTTCCTCCTGTGTCACTCTGAGAAGTAGGGATCTCTGGAAACCAGTGACAAAAGAAAAAACAAGCTACAGAGAAACAAAACAACACATGGAGCTGTAGATAAATGCATTAAGCTCTGAGTAAAAGAACAGAACAGAATGGAACAGAAGTGCACACACACACACACACACTCGCACGCACGCACGCACGCACGCACGCACGCACGCACACACACACACACACACACACACACACACACACACACACACACACACACACACAGAATGGTAACGCAAGGTGCTGCCCTACACAGGGACTCCAACCATTTAGGACCACTACCCTCTCTGGAGCAGAGAACAAACACACATTAAATATGGAGGTGCACTCAATGATAGACCCAGGAGGGAGAGGGAGAGGGAAATAGAGATGAGGAGAGGAGAGGGGCTAAGAGAGTGATAGAGATGAACAAGAGAGAGGAGGAGGAGAAAGAAGGGTGTGAGAGAGAGACAGACAGACAGAGAGACAGAGCGACAAAGAGACAGAAACATGGACACAGACAGAACAGCCAGACGTAGGGCTTGTAACATAGACAGAACAGCCAGATGTGGGGGTAGTAACATAGACAGAACAGCCAGACACAGAGTGTAGTAACACAAACAGAACAGACAGATGTAGGGGTAGAAACCTAGACAGAACAGCCAGACGTGGGGGTAGAAACATAGACAGGGCAGCCAGACGTGGTAGTAACATAACAGAACAGCCAGGCGTGGGGGTAATAACATAGACAGAACAGCCAGAAGTGGGGGTAGTAACACAGACAGAGGGCCAGACGTGGGGGTAGTAACATAGACAGAACAGCCAGACGTGGGGGTAGTAACATAGACAGAGGGCCAGACGTGGGGGTAGTAACATATACAGAACAGCCAGAAGTGGGGGTAGTAACACAGACAGAGGGCCAGATGTGGGGGTAGTAGCACAGACAGCGGGTCAGAAGTGGGGGTAGTAACACAGACAGAACAGCCAGTTGTGTGGGTAGTAAAACAAACAGAACAGCCAGACGTGGGGGTAGTAACATAGACAGAACAGCCAGACGTGGGGATAGTAACATAGACAGAGGGCCAGATGTGGGGGTAGTAACACAGACAGAGGGCCAGACGTGGGGATAGTAACATAGACAGAGGGCCAGACGTGGGGATAATAACATAGACAGAGGGCCAGACGTGGGTGTAGTAACATAGACAGAGGGCCAGAAGTGGGGATAGTAACATAGACAGAGGGCCAGACGTGGGGGTAGTAACATAGACAGAGGGCCAGAAGTGGGGATAGTAACGTAGACAGAGGGCCAGAAGTGGGGATAGTAACATAGACAGAGGGCCAGACGTGGGGATAGTAACATAGACAGAGGGCCAGAAGTGGGGATAGTAACATAGACAGAGGGCCAGAAGTGGGGGTAGTAACATAGACAGAGGGCCAGATGTGGGGATAGTAACATAGACAGGGCCAGATGTGGGGATAGTAACATAGACAGAGGGCCAGACGTGGGGATAGTAACATAGACAGAGGGCCAGAAGTGGGGATAGTAACATAGACAGAGGGCCAGAAGTGGGGGTAGTAACATAGACAGAGGGCCAGATGTGGGGATAGTAACATAGACAGAGGGCCAGAAGTGGGGGTAGTAACATAGACAGAGGGCCAGATGTGGGGATAGTAACATAGACAGGGCCAGATGTGGGGATAGTAACATAGACAGAGGGCCAGAAGTGGGGGTAGTAACATAGACAGAGGGCTAGGAGGGGATAGTAACATAGTGTCATGTATTGTCATATTATGTCTTGTTCCTGTTCTTTCTCTTCACTCCGTCTCCCTCTGCTGGTCGTATTAGGTTACCTTCTCTTTCTCTCCTCCCCCCAGCTGTTCCTCATCTTCTCTAATTACCTCGTTCACCCTTTTCCCACCTGTTCCCTTTTTCCCTCTGATTAGGTCTCTATTTCTCTCTCTGTTCCTGCTTCTTTCTTTGTCAGATTCTCGTTTGAGTTTCTCATGCCAGAACCAAACTATCGTCTCGTTTGCTTCACCCTTGTCTCGTCCTGTCGGAATCTGCCTGTTCATCTGATGCTACGTGTGATCAGGTACCTCTGTCCTCTACGACCCGCGCCTACCCAGAGAGACCAGCAGTCTGTCGCCGCTAACCCAGCTATTCTTCTCTGCTGCTAAGAAGGGGACTCTAACCCAGCTATTCTCCTCTGCTGCTAAGAAGGGGGACTCTTCTGTAAATATCATATGGTATGTTGTATAGTACACAATATCAGAAGGACTTTTTGTTTCATTTGTCGCCCTCTCTGCGGGTTGTCTATTTTGCCATTTTATACATCTGAAGAGGATCTATGTCTTCCCTGTGTTTTTACATTAAAGGACTGTTTTTGTTAAACCGCTTTTGGGTCCTCACTCAAGTGCATAACAGAAGAATCTGACCAAGAATGGACCCAGCGACTTCGGATCCTTTCCACTCATCCGTCGAGATCCAGGGAGCGATGCTAGGCAGACACGAGCAGGAATTGTCTGCTGCTCGACATGCCGTTGAGACCCTGGCCGCCCAAGTCTCCGACCTCACAAAACAGATTCACCATCTCCGCCTCCATCCACCGGCCACTTCCAGGGCTTCCGAATCTCCGGAGCCCAGAATCAATAACCCGCCGTGTTATTCTGGGGAGCCCACTGAATGCCGCTCGTTCCTCACCCAGTGTGATATTGTGTTTTCTCTCCAGCCCAACACTTACTCCAGGAGCACAGCTCGTATCGCTTACGTCATATCTCTCCTTACTGGACGGGCTCGTGAGTGGGGCACGGCAATCTGGGAGGCGAGGGCTGAGTGTACTAACCAGTATCAGGACTTTAAGGAGGAGATGATACGGGTTTTTGATCGTTCTGTTTTTGGGGAGGAAGCTTCCAGGGTCCTGTCTTCCCTATGTCAAGGTAATCGATCCATAACAGATTACTCTATTGAGTTTCGCACTCTTGCTGCCTCCAGTGACTGGAACGAGCCGGCGTTGCTCGCTCGTTTTCTAGAGGGTCTCCGCGCGGAGGTAAAGGATGAGATTCTCTCCCGGGAGGTTCCTTCCAGCGTGGATTCCTTGATTGAACTCGCTATTCGCATAGAGCGACGGGTTGATCTTCGTCGCCGAGCTCATGGAAAGGAGCTTGCGTTCTCCGTTGCCCCCCTCTCCGCATCACTACCATCTTCCTCCGCCGGCTCGGGTGCTGAGCCTATGCAGCTGGGGGGTATCCGCATCTCGACTAAGGAGAGGGAACGGAGAATCACCAACCGCCTCTGTCTCTATTGCGGTTCCGCTGGTCATTTTGTCACTTCATGTCCAGTAAAAGCCAGAGCTCGTCAGTAAGAGAAGGGCTACTGGTGAGCGCTACTACTCTGGTCTCTCCTTCAAGATCCTGCACTACCTTGTCGGCCCATCTACGCTGGACCGGTTAGTCAGCTTCCTGCAGTGCCTTGATAGACTCTGGGGCGGAGGGCTGTTTTATGGACGAGACCTGGGCTCGGGAACATGACATTCCTCTCAGACAGTTAGGGGAGCCCACGGCCTTGTTCGCTTTGGATGGTAGTTCTCTCCCCAGGATTCAGCGTGAAACGCTACCTTTAACCCTCACTGTCTCTGGTAATCATAGCGAAACCATTTATTTTTTAATTTTTCGTTCACCTTTTACACCTGTTGTTTTGGGCCATCCCTGGCTAGTTTGTCATAATTCTTCTATTAATTGGTCTAGTAATTCTATCCTCTCCTGGAACGTCTCTTGTCATGTGAAATGTTTAATGTCTGCTATCCCTCCTGTTTCCTCTGTCTCTTCTTCTCAGGAGGAGCCTGGTGATTTGACGGGGGTGCCGGAGGAATATCACGATCTGCGCACGGTGTTCAGTCGGTCCAGGGCCACCTCTCTTCCTCCGCACCGGTCGTATGATTGTAGTATTGATCTCCTTCCGGGAACCACTCCCCCCCGGGGTAGACTATACTCTCTGTCGGCTCCCGAACGTAAGGCTCTCGAAGATTATTTGTCTGTAGCTCTCAACGCCGGTACCGTAGTCCCCTCCTCCTCTCCCGCCGGAGCGGGGGTTTTTTTTGTTAAGAAAAAGGACGGGTCCCTGCGCCCCTGCATAGATTATCGAGGGCTGAATGACATAACAGTTAAGAATCATTATCCGCTCCCTCTTATGTCTTCAGCCTTCGAGATCCTGCAGGGAGCCAGGTTTTTCACTAAGTTGGACCTTCGTAACGCTTACCATCTCGTGCGCATCAGGGAAGGGGACGAGTGGAAAACGGCGTTTAACACTCCGTTAGGGCACTTTGAATACCGGGTTCTTCCTTTCGGCCTCGCTAACGCTCCAGCTGTCTTTCAGGCATTAGTAAATGACGTCCTGAGAGACATGCTGAACATCTTTGTTTTCGTTTACCTTGACGACATCCTTATTTTTTCACCGTCACTCCAGATTCATGTTCAGCACGTTCGACGTGTCCTCCAGCGCCTTTTAGAGAATTGTCTTTATGTGAAGACTGAGAAGTGCACTTTTCATGCCTCCTCCGTCACATTTCTTGGTTCTGTTATTTCCGCTGAAGGCATTAAGATGGATCCCGCTAAGGTCCAAGCTGTCATTGATTGGCCCGTTCCTAAGTCACGTGTC
This sequence comes from Oncorhynchus keta, assembly GCF_023373465.1. Classification (NCBI taxonomy): domain Eukaryota; kingdom Metazoa; phylum Chordata; class Actinopteri; order Salmoniformes; family Salmonidae; genus Oncorhynchus; species Oncorhynchus keta. The sequence continues at coordinate 388,979 of NW_026290913.1, forward strand.
GAGCTGCAGCGCTTTCTCGGCTTCGCAAATTTCTATCGTCGTTTCATCCGTAATTTCGGTCAGGTGGCAGCTCCTCTCACAGCCCTTACTTCTGTCAAGATGTGCTTTAAGTGGTCCGTTTCCGCCCAGGGAGCTTTTGATCTTCTCAATAATCGTTTTACATCCGCACCTATCCTCGTTACACCTGACGTCTCTAGACAGTTCGTTGTCGAGGTTGACGCGTCAGAGGTGGGCGTGGGAGCCATTCTTTCTCAGCGCGCCCTCTCTGACGACAAGGTCCACCCTTGCGCGTATTTTTCTCATCGCCTGTCGCCGTCGGAACGTAACTATGATGTGGGAAACCGCGAACTGCTCGCCATCCGCTTAGCCCTAGGCGAATGGCGACAGTGGTTGGAGGGGGCGACCGTTCCTTTTGTCGTTTGGACTGACCATAGGAACCTTGAGTACATCCGTTCTGCCAAACGACTTAATGCGCATCAGGCTCGTTGAGCGCTGTTTTTCGCTCGTTTCGAGTTCGTAATTTCTTATCGTCCGGGCTCTAAGAACACCAAGCCTGATGCTTTATCTCGTCTCTTCAGTTCTTCAGTAGTCTCCACCGACCCCGAGGGGATTCTCCCTGCGTCCCCTCCGCTCAGGCTTTTGTCCAACGTTGTGAGCGCACCTGGAAGAGGGTCAGGTCTGCACTTTGCCGTTATAGGGCGCAGACTGTGAGAACCGCTAATAAGCGTAGAACTAAGAGTCCTAGATATTGTCACGGTCAGAGAGTATGGCTCTCCACTCAAAACCTTCCCCTTAAAACAGCTTCTCGCAAGTTGACCCCGCGGTTCATTGGTCCATTCCGTATCTCTCAGATCATTAATCCTGTCGCAGTGCGACTTCTTCTCCCGCGATATCTTCGTCGCATCCACCCGGTCTTCCATGTCTCCTGTGTTAAGCCCGTCCTTCGCGCCCCCGCTCGTCTCCCCCCCCCCATCCTTGTCGAGGGCGCACCTATCTACAGGGTCCGTAAGATTTTGGACATGCGTCCTCGGGGCCGTGGTCATCAGTACCTAGTGGATTGGGAGGGGTACGGTCCTGAGGAAAGGAGTTGGGTTCCCTCTCGGGACGTGCTGGACCGTTCGCTGATCGATGATTTCCTCCGTTGCCGCCAGGTTTCCTCCTCGAGTGCGCCAGGAGGCGCTCGGTGAGTGGGGGGGTACTGTCATGTATTGTCATATTATGTCTTGTTCCTGTTCTTTCTCTTCACTCCGTCTCCCTCTGCTGGTCGTATTAGGTTACCTTCTCTTTCTCTCCTCCCCCCAGCTGTTCCTCATCTTCTCTAACTACCTCGTTCACCCTTTTCCCACCTGTTCCCTTTTTCCCTCTGATTAGGTCTCTATTTCTCTCTCTGTTCCTGCTTCTTTCTTTGTCAGATTCTCGTTTGAGTTTCTCATGCCAGAACGAAACTATCGTCTCGTTTGCTTCACCCTTGTCCCGTCCTGTCGGAATCTGCCTGTTCATCTGATGCTACGTGTGATCAGGTACCTCTGTCCTCTACGACCCGCGCCTACCCAGAGAGACCAGCAGTCTGTCGCCGCTAACCCAGCTATTCTTCTCTGCTGCTAAGAAGGGGACTCTAACCCAGCTATTCTCCTCTGCTGCTAAGAAGGGGGACTCTTCTGTAAATATCAGAAGGACTTTTTGTTTCATTTGTCGCCCTCTCTGCGGGTTGTCTATTTTGCCATTTTATACATCTGAAGAGGATCTATGTCTTCCCTGTGTTTTTACATTAAAGGACTCTGTTTTTGTTAAACCGCTTTTGGGTCCTCACTCAAGTGCATAACACATAGACAGAGGACCACACGTGGGGATAGTAACATAGACAGAGGGCCAGAAGTGGGGATAGTAACATAGACAAAGGGCCAGACGTGGGGATAGTAACATAGACAGAGGGACAGAAGTGGGGGTAGTAAAACAGACAGAGGGCCAGACGTGGGGATAGTAACATAGACAGAGGGCCAGAAGTGGGGATAGTAACATTGACAGAGGGCCAGAAGTGGGGGTAGTAACACAGACAGAGGGCCAGACGTGGGGATAGTAACATAGACAGAGGGCCAGAAGTGGGGATAGTAACATTGACAGAGGGCCAGACGTGGGGATAGTAACATAGACAGAGGGCCAGAAGTGGGGATAGTAACATAGACAGAGGGCCAGACGTGGGGATAGTAACATAGACAGAAGGCCAGAAGTGGGGGTAGTAACACAGACAGAGGGCCAGACGTGGGGATAGTAACATAGACAGAACAGCCAGACGTGGGGATAGTAACATAGACAGAACAGCCAGACGTGGGGATAGTAACATAGACAGAACAGCCAGAAGTGGGGATAGTAACATAGACAGAACAGCCAGAAGTGGGGATAGTAACATAGACAGAACAGCCAGAAGTGGGGATAGTACCATAGACAGAGGGCCAGAAGTGGGGATAGTAACATAGACAGAGGGCCAGAAGTGGGGATAGTAACATTGACAGAGGGCCAGATGTGGGGGTAGTAACATAGACAGAGGGCCAGAAGTGGGGATAGTAACATAGACAGAGGGCCAGAAGTGGGGATAGTAACATTGACAGAGGGCCAGAAGTGGGGGTAGTAACACAGACAGAGGGCCAGACGTGGGGATAGTAACATAGACAGAACAGCCAGAAGTGGGGATAGTAACATAGACAGAACAGCCAGAAGTGGGGATAGTAACATAGACAGAGGGCCAGAAGTGGGGATAGTAACATAGACAGAGGGCCAGACGTGGGGATAGTAACATAGACAGAGGGCCAGAAGTGGGGATAGTAACACAGACAGAGGGCCAGAAGTGGGGATAGTAACATAGACAGAGGGCCAGAAGTGGGGATAGTAACATAGACAGAGGGCCAGAAGTGGGGATAGTAACATAGACAGAGGGCCAGACGTGGGGATAGTAACATAGACAGAGGGCCAGAAGTGGGGATAGTAACACAGACAGAGGGCCAGACGTGGGGATAGTAACATAGACAGAGGGCCAGAAGTGGGGATAGTAACACAGACAGAGGGCCAGACGTGGGGATAGTAACACAGACAGAGGGCCAGACGTGGGGATAGTAACATAGACAGAGGGCCAGACGTGGGGATAGTAACATAGACAGAGGGCCAGACGTGGGGATAGTAACATAGACAGAGGGCCAGAAGTGGGGATAGTAAGGGCCAGAAGTGGGGATAGACAGAGAGGGCCAGAAGTGGGGATAGTAACATAGACAGAGGGCCAGAAGTGGGGAGTAACACAGACAGAGGGTAACACAGACAGAGGGCCAGAAGTGGGGATAGTAACACAGACAGAGGGCCAGAAGTGGGGATAGTAACACAGACAGAGGGCCAGACGTGGGGATAGTAACATAGACAGAGGGCCAGAAGTGGGGATAGTAACATAGACAGAGGGCCAGAAGTGGGGATAGTAACACAGACAGAGGGCCAGAAGTGGGGATAGTAACACAGACAGAGGGCCAGAAGTGGGGATAGTAACATAGACAGAGGGCCAGAAGTGGGGATAGTAACATAGACAGAGGGCCAGAAGTGGGGATAGTAACATAGACAGAGGGCCAGAAGTGGGGATAGTAACACAGACAGAGTGGGGGTAACACAGACAGAGGGCCAGAAGTGGGGATAGTAACATAGACAGAGGACCAGACGTGGGGATAGTAACATAGACAGAGGACCAGAAGTGGGGATAGTAACATAGACAGAGGGCCAGAAGTGGGGGTAGTAACATAGACAGAGGGCCAGAAGTGGGGATAGTAACATAGACAGAGGGCCAGAACTGGGGGTAGTAACATAGACAGAGGGCCAGAAGTGGGGGTAGTAACAAAGACAGAGGGCCAGACGTGGGGATAGTAACATAGACAGAGGGCCAGACGTGGGGATAGTAACATAGACAGAGGGCCAGAAGTGGGGGTAGTAACACAGACAGAGGGCCAGAAGTGGGGGTAGTAACATAGACAGAGGGCCAGAAGTGGGGATAGTAACATAGACAGAGGGCCAGAAGTGGGGGTAGTAACATAGACAGAGGGCCAGAAGTGGGGGTAGTAACAAAGACAGAGGGCCAGACGTGGGGATAGTAACCTAGACAGAGGGCCAGACGTGGGGATAGTAACATAGACAGAGGGCCAGACGTGTGGGTAGTAACACAGACAGAGGGCTAGACGTGGGGGTAGTAACACAGACAGAGGGCCAGAAGTGGGGATAGTAACAAAGACAGAACAGCCAGAAGTGTGGGTAGTAACACAGACAGAGGGCCAGAAGTGGGGATAGTAACAAAGACAGAACAGCCAGAAGTGTGGGTAGTAAAACAGACAGAGGGCCAGACATGGGGATAGTAACATAGACAGAGGGCTAGACGTGGGGATAGTAACATAGACAGAGGGCCAGAAGTGGGGGTAGTAACACAGACAGAGGGCCAGAAGTGGGGGTAGTAACATAGACAGAGGGCCAGAAGTGGGGATAGTAACATAGACAGAGGGCCAGAAGTGGGGGTAGTAACATAGACAGAGGGCCAGAAGTGGGGGTAGTAACATAGACAGAGGGCCAGAAGTGGGGGTAGTAACAAAGACAGAGGGCCAGACGTGGGGATAGTAACCTAGACAGAGGGCCAGACGTGGGGATAGTAACATAGACAGAGGGCCAGACGTGTGGGTAGTAACACAGACAGAGGGCTAGACGTGGGGGTAGTAACACAGACAGAGGGCCAGAAGTGGGGATAGTAACAAAGACAGAACAGCCAGAAGTGTGGGTAGTAACACAGACAGAGGGCCAGAAGTGGGGATAGTAACAAAGACAGAACAGCCAGAAGTGTGGGTAGTAAAACAGACAGAGGGCCAGACATGGGGATAGTAACATAGACAGAGGGCTAGACGTGGGGATAGTAACATAGACAGAGGGCCAGAAGTGGGGATAGTAACAAAGACAGAACAGCCAGAAGTGTGGGTAGTAACACAGACAGAGGTTCAGACGTGTGGGTAGTAACACAGACAGAGGGCTAGACGTGGGGGTAGTAACACAGACAGAGGTTCAGACTTGTGGGTAGTAACACAGACAGAGGGCTAGACGTGGGGGTAGTAACATAGATAGAGGTTCAGACGTGTGGGTAGTAACACAGACAGAGGTTCAGACGTGTGGGTTGTAACACAGACAGAGGGCTAGACGTGGGGGTAGTAGCATAAACAGAGGGCCAGATGTGGGGGTAGTAACATACTGTAGACATATTTGTACTGTTGTTTGTGTGTCTGTTGTGTCATTAACAGCCTAGTTGATACAATGTCTTATCAATATGTTGCCAAACAAGGCTATTAGAGCAGGAGCTGATGAAGGGAGAGAGAAGGAGAGAGAGAGAGAGAGAGAGGGAGAGAGAAGGAGAGAGTGGGGGGGGAGAGGGAGAGAGAGGGAGAGAGGGAGAGAGAGAGAGAGAGAGAGGGAGAGAGAGAGAGAGAGGGAGAGAGAAGGAGAGAGAGGGAGAGAGGGAGAGAGAAGGAGAGAGAGGGAGAGAGAGGAGAGAGAGAGAGAGAGAGAGAGAGAGGGAGAGAGAGGGAGAGAGAGGGAGAGAGAGGGAGAGAGAGAGAGAGAGAGAGAGAGAGAGAGAGAGAGAGAGAGAGAGAGAGAGAGAGGGAGAGAGAAGGAGAGAGTGGGGGGGTGAGAGAGGGAGAGAGAGAGCTGATGAATGGATCCTGATTAGGGAGGAGGGTATCACGACAACATAATTAAGACTTGGAACAGGGGAGATCAACACGCTAACAACCAATAAAATTCAAGTCAGTTGAAGTCAGTTTTCTTTAAATGTCCCAATACCTTGGCATCGGGTCTATGAACTGACATATAAAACAACAATTGACACATCAAGTAATTCGTTTCAATTTAAGCTACTATATAAAATACTTGCTACAAAAATAACCTCAATATGTGGGGCATTAAACAGTCATTATTGTGCAGATTCTGTCACGAGGAAACAATCAATAGAAAATATTTTCTGGTACTGTCTACCTGTGGCTTGCTTTTGGAGTCAGGTCCAGGAATGATTGTTATGTCATAATATCAGGGTTCAGATGGAACTGCAAACTGTATTGTTAGGAGATCTGAAAAACCACCATCAGTCAATGAGAAATATCATTCTAGTCTTTTTAGTACAATATCAGTAGAAATGTTCTACATCAGCGTAACATGGAGGGATTTATTGCAAAAGGAAATATTAAAATGTCGTTATACTGGGAAAGATGGGTTGTTCTGTGGACATCGAAGGGTTGGAGTTAAGATCAGAATGAATGGTGGATTGGCCGCTGTGGGTGAAAATCCAGCACTTGAAGAAAGAAGAAATTAGAAATATATGTATAATTATTTAATGACAGGTATTGTAGATGTGAGTTAAAATAGCTGTAGCAGTAGAATATTTATTGTCCGTTAGTTTACTCCAATCAGGTTAGGATGGTAGGATCTTTAGTTTACTCCAATCAGGTTAGGATGGTAGGATCGTTAGTTTACTCCAATCATGTTAGCATGGTAGGATCGTTAGTTTACTCCAATCAGGTTAGGATGGTAGGATCTTTAGTTTACTCCAATCAGGTTAGGATGGTAGGATCGTTAGTTTACTCCAATCATGTTAGCATGGTAGGATCGTTAGTTTACTCCAATCATGTTAGGATGGTAGGATCATTAGTGTACTCCAATCAGGTTAGGATGGTAGGATCGCTAGTTTACTCCAATCAGGTTAGGATGGTAGGATCGTTAGATTACTCCAATCAGGTTAGGGATGGTAGGATCGTTAGTTTACTCCAATCAGGTTAGGATGGTAGGATCGCTCGTTTACTCCAATCGGGTTAGGATGGTAGGATCGTTAGTTACTTCCAATCAGGATAGAGATGGTAGGATCGTTAGTTTACTCCAATCAGGTTAGGGATGGTAGGATCGTTAGATACCTCCAATCAGGTTAGGGATGGTAGGATCATTAGTTTACTTCAATCTGGTTAGGGATGGTAGGATTGTTAGTTTACTCCAATCAGGTTAGTTTACTCCAATCAGGTAAGGCCAGCGTCCATAGAAAAAAAAGAAAGTAAGGCCCGTGTCCATAGAGACACATACCAGCTCTACTGGTAGTACTGCTACTACCAGCAGTACTACACCTGCACCTGTCGACAACACAAGTTGCTCTGCCTCCACGAGCACATCCAATGGATACACACACACGATAGCATATGCAATATGCATACACGTACACATGGATTTTGTACTGTATATACAGTTGAAGTCAGAATTTTACATACACTATTTTACATAGCCAAATACATTTATACTCAGTTTTTCACAATTCTTGACATTTAATCCTAGTAAATATTCCCTGTCTTGGGTCAGATAGGATTACCACATTATTTTAAGAATGTGAAATGTCAGAATAATAGTAGAGATAATGGTAAAAATAATGATTTCTTTCAGCCTTTACTTCTTTCATCACACTCCCAAGGATGAACCAGACTTGTGAAGGTCTACAATCTTATTTCTGAGGTCTTGGCTGATTTCTTTTGATTTTCCCATGATGTCAAGCCAAGAGGCACTGAGTTTGAAGGTAGGCCTTGAAATACATCCACAGGTCCACCTCCAATTGACTCAAATGATGTCAATTAGCCTATCAGAAGCTTCAAAGCCATGACATAATTTTCTGGAATTTTCCAAACTGTTTAAAGGCACAGTCAATTTAGTGTATGTAAACTTCTGACCCACTGGAATTGTGATACAGTGAATTATAAGTTAAATAATCTGCCTGTAAACAATTGTTGTAAAAATGACTGTCAAGCATAAAGTAGATGTCCTAACCGACTTGCCAAAACTATAGTTTGTTAACAAGAAATTTGTGGAGTGGTTGAAAACCTATTAATGACTCCAACCTAAGTGTACGTAAAGTTAAACATTCATTTTTAATAAATGTATTGTAATGTATGTGTGTGGCAGGCTTACAATGATGGCAAAAAAAAAACATTTGAGAGTATGCCGACCCTGGTGCTAGAGGGGGTACGCAGTTGGAGGTTGAATGTTTGAAGGGGTACGGGACTATAAAAAGTTTGTGTCCACAGCCCTAGATAGACCATCAGGTAGCTCTACTCTGTTAAGAAAACAGAAAACCTACACTTCCACAGAGACACAGTAAAACACAGCATGGAACTGGGACAGAGAGAGAGAGAGAGAGAGAGAGAGAGAGAGAGAGAGAGAGAGAGAGAGAGAGAGAGAGAGAGAGAGAGAGAGAGAGAGAGAGAGAGAGAGCGGAAAAGAGAGAGCAACAAAGACAGAGCGACAGACAGAGAAAGCGACAGAGAGAGAAAGAGAGCGACAAAGAAAGAGCAGCAAAGAGAGAGTGACAGAGAGAGAAAGCGACAGAGAGAGAGCGACAAAGAGAGAGCAACAAAGAGAGAGCGACAGAGAGAGAGAGCGACAGAGAGAGAGCGACAGAGAGAGAGCGACAGAGAGAGAAAGAGAGCAAAAGAGAGTGAGTGAGAAAGAGAGAGAGAAGCAAGAGTAAAATAGAAAGAGAAAGGGATTGAAGGAGGCAGTAGATGACAAATGCAATTACTGCAATAACCATCTCACACGGTAAACTGAAGAGAAACCAAGCTGACATGGAAAAACACTGCAGCCCACTGTAAGAGGAGCAAGGATAACTATCACAGGGTCACAGGAGGTTGGTGGCACCTTAATTGGGGAGGATGGGCTCATAGTAATGGCTGTAATGGAATAAATGGAATGGTATCCAGCTCATCAAACACATGATACAATTCCCTTCATCCCATTACAGTCATCAATTTGAGCCGTCCTCCCCTAACCAGCCTCCTGTGAGCAGGGTTAGGAAGTTAACTGAAATTCTAATTCCAATTTCCATCAATGCTTCTCTATGTGAAAGAATGGAATTGGAATTTCTTCCTGAATTGACTGAAATGGAATTGACCTAAACCCTGACCTCTAACCCTAACCTCTAGAGAGGACATTTGGGGACTTTCAGGGACATTTGGGGAAACAGATTAAGTGGACTCGGGTGTATTAGGGTGCATATACTAGCAGAAGTGTCCTTAACTTTGGAGCTTAGGTTGCAAATCTACTAGTTCAGTGTCCTTACCTTGACAGGTTTGGTTGCATATCTACTAGCTCAGTGTTTACATTGAGAGGTTTGGTTGCATATCTACTAGCTCAGTGTCCTTACCTTGAGAGGTTTGGTTGCATACCTACTAGCTCAGTGTTTACCTTGAGAGGTTTGGTTGCATATCTACTAGCTCAGTGTCCTTACCTTGGGAGGTTTGGGTGCATATCTACTAGCTCAGTGTCCTTATTTTGAGAGGTTTGGTTGCATATCTACTAGCTCAGTGTCCTTATTTTGAGAGGTTTGGTTGCATATCTACTAGCTCAGTGTTTACCTTGGGAGGTTTGGGTGCATATCTACTAGCTCAGTGTCCTTACCTTGAGAGGTTTGGGTGCATATCTACTAGCTCAGTGTCCTTACCTTGAGAGGTTTGGGTGCATATCTACTAGCTCAGTGTCCTTACCTTGAGAGGTTTGGGTGCATATCTACTAGCTCAGTGTCCTTACCTTGAGAGGTTTGGGTGCATATCTACTAGCTCAGTGTCCTTACCTTGAGAGGTTTGGGTGCATATATACTTCTTGATCAAGGCATCAGTAGGCTGTGTGTAAAGGCTCAGAGCGTATTTGAGGGACTTGAGGTCAGGGCTCTTCTCAAGGAACGTCTTCTTCAGACCGTTTCCTCCGGCGTGGAAATATTGCTACGGAAAAGAGAGAGAGAGAAAGGAAAAAAGAAAGAAGGAATGTCAGAGCCACTTTACTCACTGTCTTCAGTCTTCAGACCAGAAGGAGAACAGACATAGTCAGTACATTTAGCTTGCTTGTCTGTCCCGTAAAACAAAGATGCTGTATATGTATGTTAAAAGACTCCAGAGTGGCGCAGCGGTCGTAGGTACTGCATCTCAGTGCTAGAGGTGTCACTACAGACCCTGGTTCAATCCCGGGCTGTATCACAACCGGCCGTGATCGGGAGTCCCATAGGGCGGCGCACAATTGTCCCAGCGTTGTCCGGGTTATTAGGGGAGGGTTTTGTCTGGGTAGACCATCATTGTAAAATAAGAATTTGTTTTTAACTGACTTGCCTAGTTATATAAAGGTAAAATAACATGTTTTATATATATGCAGACAGACTGTTGCTTTTTCTTTTCTGGGATAGTCACCTGTTGAAGTGTCCTGGAGGTAGGACTACTTTTTTAGAATTGTCCCCCCAGTTGAGCACCTGGTTACCCTTTTTGTTAAAGCTGGGCTGGAGTTTACTTGGGTAAGCTTTCATTCACCATATTCATTTTAATGTTGGTTCCTCAGATCAGATTGAAAACATACATGTTCATGTACCTTTAAGTCTTCTGACCAGACTGACTGTATAGGAGACTGTGTGGGAGAGATAATAAGCATGTTTGCTTATGTAACAGCTGTCAAACTGCTTGTTTAACAATACATCTTCCTCCCTCCTAAAGTCTGCTACTTGATCTCGGGTCCTCTGTCTTGCAAACACTTGACAACACCTTAGCCAGCTACACCACTGAAAAAGCTAGCAATTCAAGGCATTTCAATCTGAGGAGTGAGGTTACCAATAAAACTTGGGTAGATAGAACTCAGACCAGATAGAACACGTACAGAGTTAATGTACTTTTCACATCTTCAGACCAGACTGCGTGGAAGACTGTGTGGGAGAGGTAATAACTATGTATGCTTATCCAGGCTGGCAGCAGTAGGCCTAATAAAAATGTACTCTGTACTGTTGCATTAAGACAGAGGATAATTGCTTAAAGTCCTGCCACATACACACACTCCACCCCCACACACACTCTCCACCTCACTGGAGTTCATGAGTTCATAGGGCATCCTCCATTGGCTCTGGAACAAGAAAGTCATGTTCAGATATAATCCAGTCACTGATGCATTATGGAATATCGGATACAGACTGAAAACAGTGGGTGAGTCAATGAGCCAAAGCTGCTCAGAGTAAATGATCCTAAGCGCTGTAGCTCTGTGTTCCAAATGACATCCTATTACCTATAGCAAACTACTTCTGATCAAAAGTAGTGTCCTACATAGGGCATACAGTGTCATTTGTGACTGAGCTCTGTAGCTCTGCTGCCTCGGCAGAATAGGCACAACCCAGATTCACTCTGAAGATACCGTAGGTGTTGATGAGGGAAGAATGGCAGAGAAACCATCAAAGACATATCCAACACAACACCAACTCCATGAGCTAGTCCACACAACACCGACTCCAAGAGCTAGTCCACACAACACCAACTCCAAGAGCTAGTCCACACAACACCAACTCCAAGAGCTAGTCCACACAACACCAACTCCAAGAGCTAGTCCACACAACACCGACTCCAAGAGCTAGTCCACACAACACCAACTCCAAGAGCTAGTCCACACAACACCGACTCCAAGAGCTAGTCCACACAACTACAAGAGCTAGCCCACACAACACCAACTCCAAGAGCTAGTCCACACAACACCGACTCCATGAGCTAGTCCACACAACACCGACTCCAAGAGCTAGTCCACACAACACCGACTCCAAGAGCTAGTCCACACAACTACAAGAGCTAGCCCACACAACACCAACTCCAAGAGCTAGTCCACACAACACCAAGAGCTAGCCCACACAACACCAACTCCAAGATCTAGTGCACACAACACCAACTCCATGAGCTAGTCCACACAACACCAACTCCAAGATCTAGTCCACACAACACCAACTCCAAGATCTAGTCCACACAACACCAACTCCAAGATCTAGTCCACACAACACCAACTCCAAGAGCTAGCCCACACAACACCAACTCCATGAGCTAGTCCACACAACACCAAGAGCTAGTCCACACAACACCAACTCCATGAGCTAGTCCACACAACACCAAGAGCTAGTCCACACAACACCAAGAGCTAGCCCACACAACACCAACTCCATGAGCTAGTCCACACAACACCAAGAGCTAGTCCACACAACACCGACTCCAAGAGCTAGTCCACACAACTCCAAGAGCTGGCCCACACAACACCAACTCCAAGAGCCAGCCCACACAACACCAACTCCAAGAGCTAGTCCACACAACTCCAAGAGCTAGCCCACACAACACCAACTCCAAAAGCTAGTCCACACAACACCAACTCCATGAGCTAGTCCACACAACACCGACTCCAAGAGCTAGTCCACACAACTCCAAGAGCTAGCCCACACAACACCAACTCCAAGAGCTAGCCCACACAACACCAACTCCAAGAGCTAGTCCACACAACACCAACTCCATGAGCTAGTCCACACAACACCAACTCCAAGAGCTAGTCCACACAACACCAAGAGCTAGCCCACACAACACCAACTCCAAGAGCTAGCCCACACAACACCAACTCCAAGAGCTAGCCCACACAACACCAACTCCATGAGCTAGTCCACACAACACCAACTCCAAGAGCTAGTCCACACAACACCAAGAGCTAGCCCACACAACACCAACTCCAAGATCTAGTGCACACAACACCAACTCCAAGAGCTAGTCTACACAACTCCAAGAGCTAGCCCACACAACACCAAGAGCTAGCCCACACAACACCAACTCCAAGAGCTAGGCCACACAACACCAGCTCCAAGAGCTAGTCCACACAACACCAAGAGCTAGCCCACACAACACCAACTCCAAGATCTAGTCCACACAACACCAACTCCAAGAGCTAGTCTACACAACACCAACTCCAAGAGCTAGTCCACACAACACCAAGAGCTAGCCCACACAACACCAACTCCAAGAGCTAGCCCACACAACACCAACTCCAAGAGCTAGTCCATACAACACCAACTCCAAGAGCTAGCCCACACAACACCAACTCCAAGAGCTAGCCCACACAACACCAACTCCAAGAGCTAGTCCACACAACACCAACTCCAAGAGCTAGTCCACACAACACCAACTCCAAGAGCTAGCCCACACAACACCAACTCCAAGAGCTAGTCCACACAACACCAACTCCAAGAGCTAGTCCACACAACACCAACTCCAAGAGCTAGTCCACACAACACCAACTCCAAGAGCTAGTCCACACAACACCAACTCCAAGAGCTAGTCCACACAACACCAACTCCAAGAGCTAGTCCACACAACACCAACTCCAAGAGCTAGTCCACACAACACCAACTCCAAGAGCTAGTCCACACAACACCAACTCCAAGAGCTAGTCCACACAACACCAACTCCAAGAGCTAGTCCACACAACACCAACTCCAAGAGCTAGTCCACACAACACCAACTCCAAGAGCTAGTCCACACAACACCAACTCCAAGAGCTAGTCCACACAACACCAACTCCAAGAGCTAGTCCACACAACACCAACTCCAAGAGCTAGTCCACACAACACCAACTCCAAGAGCTAGCCCACACAACACCAACTCCAAGAGCTAGTCCACACAACACCAACTCCAAGAGCTAGTCCACACAACACCAACTCCAAGAGCTAGTCCATACAACACCAACAAAAACAGTGTAGCGGCAGGGTAGCCTAGTGGTTAGAGCGGTGGACTAGTAACCGGAAGTTTGCAAGTTGAAACCCCCGAGCTGACAAGGTACAAATCTGTCGTTCTGCCCCTGAACTGGCAGTTAACCCACTGTTCTTAGGCCGTCATTGAAAATAAGAATTTGTTCTTAACTGACTTGCCTTGTTAAATAAAGGTTAAAAAAACCATCAACAACAAAACATTTTTTTGTCACATACACGGATATGTGTATCATATTATCATCTCACCACCACCTGAAAAATCACAGTCATTTCATGGGGAATCTATACTGGTTTTGCTTTTCGGCATTACATTTATCTCAAACCATTTAACACCATACAAATGTTCCCTCTTCAGAATTCCATTCCTTTTTGCTCCATTTCTTTCTCTCTGTCTCTTTCCTTCTCTCTCTATCCCTCTCTCCCTCCCTATCCATTTCTCTTCCTCCCTCTCTCTCTCTTGCCCTCTCTCTACCTCCCCCTCCTCTCTCTCTATCTTCCCCTCCCCTCTCTCTACCACCCCCATCTCCACCTCCCTCCTGCCCCTCTCTCTACCACCCTCCCTCCCCTCTCTCCATCTCTCCTTGCCTCATTACTGAAGGCTTTAACCGTCTTTAACCGGTCCTGCATTCAGCCTGTGTATCCCTCCCTCCCTCCCTCACTCTCCTCTCTCTCTTCCTTTAACTCTTTAACCACTCCTGCATTCAGCCTGTGTATCTCTGCTAGTCTCTCTCCCCCATCTCTCCCCCTCTCTTCCTTTAAGTCTTTAATCAGTCCTGCATTCAGCCTATGTATCTCTTCCACCTTAAGGTATTACTTAACTGTGATTGGCCAGAGTCTCCTGGAAGCATTACTGAACTCCTCTAATTGGACGTTCTCGGAATACTGGTGGAGAGAATTCCACAGCATGACGGATCTAAACAGGGAGCTGGTGTCCATGGAGATGCAGGAATCAATTAGCTTCTGTTTCACGGCGCTGCGTTGAGTGTTCACACAGACCCCCGTCTGAACTCCTGTCTGTGTCACAAATAGCACCCACAGGGCTCTGGTCAAAAGTACTGCACTATGTAGGGAATAGGGTGCCATTTGGATGCACTTACTGACTGCATCGACTCCTCTCAGCACCACTACTCCTCTTAAAGACCTTACAACCCTACTCCCCTGTTAAAACAGTCACCACTCTACAATGATCCTTTAGGTAAACTCTCTTTACAACCCTACTACCCTGTTAAAACCCTGTCCATCTCTCTTTGCTCAGCATTTCTATACAGGGACAGAGAAAGGTAGGCATGGATGGTTAGAGGGAGAAAGGAATGAGGGTAGGGATGGAAGGTGAAAGGGAGGCATGGATGGTTAGAGGGAGAAAGGAATGAGGGTAGGGATGGAAGGTGAAAGGGAGGCATGGATGGTTAGAGGGAGAAAGGAATGAGGGTAGGGATGGAAGGTGAAAGGGAGGCATGGATGGTTAGAGGGAGAAAGGAATGAGGGTAGGGATGGAAGGTGAAAGGGAGGCATGGATGGTTAGAGGGAGAAAGGAATGAGGGTAGGGATGGAAGGTGAAAGGGAGGCATGGATGGTTAGAGGGAGAAAGGAATGAGGGTATGGATGGAAGGTGAAAGGGAGGCATGGATGGTTAGAGGGAGAAAGGAATGAGGGTAGGGATGGAAGGTGAAAGGTAGGCATGGAGGGATGGAGGAGGCATGGATGGATTGAGAGAGAAATTGATGGTGGGATGGATGGAGGCTGAAAGGGATGGAGGAAGGGACGGATGGATGGAAAGAGAGATGGATGGTGGGTTAGACAGATGGAGGGAGAGACAGATGGAGGGGGGAGAGAGAAATAGATCGAGCGAAGGCTCTCCATTACCTTGATGGTGGGAAGGACAAGGTCCATGGCTGCACACTGTCTTGGTGTCAGGCTACGGGCTTCCTCTCTGATCACATGGTCCTAGAGCGGAGAGAATAGAAAGAGATAGATTCATCAAAACATGTTTCCATAACATTCCTCTTGGAGAGGACACACACACACACACACACACGCACGCACGCACGCACGCACGCACGCACGCACGCACGCACACACACACACACACACACACACACACACACACACACACACACACACTACATTTCAGATGTTTGCATATGATAAGATTGCTATGGAAAACTGTAATTTATATGTTAATTTGAGGTATTATCAACAGTAAAAATTATAGAGCATTGTGGGAAAATTGCTGTATTTCAAAATTGCTGTATTTCAAATGGTATTGTAATTCCACCCAGAATACAGTACCATATGCTAAAAACATTTTGACCACTAGTGGGTGCATGGTATAGTTGTTCCTTGCTTATTAACATATTTTTAAGCGTACTGTAATATATAAAATACATAATTTTACCTGCCACCGAGCTGCCTGTAAATTACTGTCAAATTCATGGCAACCCCTTTACTGTGTATTATTAATGTGGTTCCTGAGA
Source organism: Oncorhynchus keta (assembly GCF_023373465.1). Lineage (NCBI taxonomy): Eukaryota > Metazoa > Chordata > Actinopteri > Salmoniformes > Salmonidae > Oncorhynchus > Oncorhynchus keta. The sequence continues at coordinate 405,068 of NW_026290913.1, forward strand.
TGGTAAACACATTGTGAGATCTGATCATTTGATTCAGCAGGAGAATACAGCAAAACAGTACAGACAGCGACAGTACAGTTGCTTGCAAATTGCTGCTCAACCATGGCATCACAGACACAATACTGTCTCCCTATCTTTCTGCTGTGCTTCTTGGAACATGAAATGAGACTAGTGACTGTGATCAAAGAGTGTGACTGTGGGAAGATCTTTTAATTTAGGAGCAGAGATACAGGGACTTCATTAAAAACATCTGTGTTACAGATGGATTGGAAAGCAACCACGATTACGTAATATGATGAAGACTTGGCCAGTTTAGTCATGGGTTTATAGCATGAAGTGAAGTTGCATGACTAGGGTAGGAGTGGGCTGTTTTAGCAGAGATGACCTCAATCTGGATGTAATCACTATGATAACTAACCAACTAACCCAGATCTACTGCTCTGGAGGATGTACGTTGTGGACTGTGTGGGACTCTGACTTTTGATAATCACAACAGTGTGTGTGCATGTGTGTCTGTGTGTGTGTTTACTGTAGCTGTGGCTGTGCTCTGACGGACTAGAGATTGCAAAAACCCAGAACTGCCCATTAAACAGTCTCTCACTCGTTCTCTCTCTCTCTCTCTCTCTCTCACACACACACACACACACACACACACACACACACACACACACACACACACACACACACACACACACACACACACACACACACACACACACACACACACACACACACACACACACACACACACACACACACACACACACACACACACACACACACACACACACACACAGTGTGCCCCAGACCTACCTTGAGTTTGGATAGCTGTCCCAGGTCCTTGGCAGCACTGAAAATCATCTGGGCTCCTTGCTGTGAGGAGAAAAGACAGACAGGGTTATACCCTATATACACACCTTTTAAGCACTTTCATGCTGAATATAATGTGAAAGGAAGCACGAAGGTGGTACAGTAGAGGATGTTTTGTTTGTTTGTGTGTGTGTCTCTGTGTGTGTGTGCGTGTGTGTGTGTGTGTTTAGATCAGAAGTGTCTGTGGGCTTGTTTAGACCAGAAGTGTCTGTGGGCATGTTTAGACCAGAAGTGTCTGTGGGTGTGTTTAGACCAGAAGTGTCTGTGGGTGTGTTTAGACCAGAAGTGTCTGTGGGTGTGTTTAGACCAGAAGTGTCTGTGGGTGTGTTTAGACCAGAAGTGTCTGTGGGCGTGTTTAGACCAGAAGTGTTTGTGGGCGTGTTTAGACCAGAAGTGTTTGTGTGTGTGTTTAGACCAGAAGTGTCCTCAAGAATAGTAAAACATTTTCTTTTGACCAACTGGGGACATTTTGTTGGTCCCCACAAGGTCAAATGCTATTTCTAGGGGGTTTAGGGTTAAGGTTAGAATTAGTGTTAGGGTTATAATTAAGTTTAGGGTTAGGGTTATTTAGATTTTGAGGTAAAGGTTAGGGTTGTGGTTAGGGGTTAGGGAAAATATAATTTGGATCAGGACAGAATTGTGTCCCCCCAAAGGTTTGATATGTGTTGCCAGTGTTGCCTGTTGGAAAAGAAGGCTTGCCTTTTCATTCCTCTATCCAGGCTTCACTAACATTTCCTGCATGATTGACACATAAAGAGAGAAGGAGACACCATCTTGTCCGGACTTTGTAAATATCCTCTTTTGTACATATTTGTGTGTGGGAGTGTGTTGCTGTGTGCACATTTACAGACTAGAGGATAGTCCAGCCAGAGGTAGGCAACCCTGGTCATGGAGTGTTGCAGATACTGTACTGTAGTGATTTTTCAGTTGGAAAGGTTTTTTGTTTCAGTCCTGGGAGACCAGATAGTAGGTAGAATTGAGCCCAGCTCTGATATTGGCCAATTATCCCATTTGGTTCCTGCTGGGGGGAAGTAAACACTTCAGTACCTGTAGCTCTCCAGAACCACAGCTACCTACTTCTGCTCCAGTGTAAGAGGTTCTCCCATCATGGTTAGAATCGTTTCATGGCTTACAGTGGTCATTGAGAGGTGTGAGGACTATCTGCCTCTCCGTGGTGTTGTGCGCGCGTGTGTGTGTGTGTCTTTATATATATCATCTTACAGTCTGGCAATTGAGAGGCGGTAAGACTATCATTCTCTCAATGGTGTTGAATGTGTGTTTGGTGTGTGTGTGTGTTTGGTGTGTATAACATAGTATCTTACATTCTGGTCATTGAGAGGTGGTAAGACTATCATTCTCTCAATAGTGATGATGACGATCTTCCACAGTTCCTTCAGGACTCGTTTCAACACTGTCTTCTCACAGATCTTTGCAAATAAAATCAAACTGCAAAGCAGAGCAGAGCAGAGACAGAGGGGAACAGAGCCGAGAGAGACAGAGCAGAGAGAGAGAGGAACAGAGCAGAGAGACAGAGCAGAGAGACAGAGCAGAGAGAGACAGAGCAGAGCAGAGACAGAGCAGAGAGACAGAGCAGAGAGACAGAGCAGAGAGAGACAGAGCAGAGCAGAGACAGAGCAGAGAGACAGAGCAGAGCAGAGAGACAGAGCAGAGCAGAGACAGAGGGGAACAGAGCAGAGAGACAGAGCAGAGAGAGACAGAGCAGAGAGAGACAGAGCAGAGCAGAGACAGAGCAGAGAGACAGAGCAGAGAGAGACAGAGCAGAGCAGAGAGACAGAGCAGAGAGAGACAGAACAGAGCAGAGAGACAGAGCAGAGAGAGACAGAGCGGAGAGAGACAGAGATAGAGATAGAGATAGAGACCGAGACAGAGCAGAGACAGAGCAGAGCCAACAGTCTAAGTCAGATGTAAAACCACAGCAGAAACACAATCATTAGACTTTCAAATCAACATTTTTGAGATGTTTTGAGACCTCTATAGTAGTCTAATGTCAAGATGAAACCCCATCTCACGACATCTGTTGTGTAGATTCAGCTATATGCCTCCAGCCCAAAAATAAAAATAGAGTAAACCAGGAAAAACAGGGAATTAGACAGTGCTTATCTTTTCAATTTATTTGTGATGAAGGCATATAGCTGGATTTACACAACGGACGTCGTGGGATGTTTTCATCTAGAACTTTCATTTATGAATGAAATGTCCCTTTAACAACGTTACAGACGTCACAAGCCACATACGTCACAGGGCCTATAGGAAGACAACAGGATCAAACACAATCAAGGGTGAAGTTCAAAAGCCATGATATGTGGAATAAATGCATCAGCTTCACGTGATAATCTCAGTGAACGGAAAACCTTGGTTGAGGATTTCGTTTAGCATATTATTAAGAGGATTCTACCGTAATACCCCATTGGCCTCGATGTTGCCGTGAGGGTCTGAGAGAGAATCACACAGCTTATGCATACACACACGCACGCACACACACACTCACGCACGCACGCACGCACGCACGCACGCACACACACACACACACACACACACACACACACACACACACACACACACACACACACACACACACACACACACACTACATTTCAGATGTTTGCATATGATAAGATTGCAATTCTGGAGCGGCATCCACCATCAAAACAAATCAATTTCTTGTGGAAGAATGGTATCGTATTCCTCCAATAGAGTTCTGGACACTTTATGAATCTATGCAAGGTGCATTGAAGTTGTTCAGGCTCGTGGTGGCCCAACACCCTGTTAAGACACTTTATGTTTGTGTTTCCTTTAGTTTGGCAGTTACCTGTATCTCTATTATGTGAGGGAATACTTTGGAACAGATTTCCACAATTATTATTATTAATGTTATTATTATTATTTTGCTCAGAGAAATTGAGGGGCCAATAGGCCGAGAGTTGGGGAACCCTGTAGTAGGCTAGCTGGTTACCTAACCCAAGGCTTGGGTTGCACCCCTTCTGAAAAAACCTACACTCGATCCCTCCGATGTCAACAACTACAGACCAGTATCCCTTCTTTCTTTTCTCTCCAAAACTCTTGAACGTGCCGTCCTTGGCCAGCTCTCCCGCTATCTCTCTCAGAATGACCTTCTTGATCCAAATCAGTCAGGTTTCAAGACTAGTCATTCAACTGAGACTGCTCTTCTCTGTATCACGGAGGCGCTCCGCACTGCTAAAGCTAACTCTCTCTCCTCTGCTCTCATCCTTCTAGACCTATCGGCTGCCTTCGATACTGTGAACCATCAGATCCTCCTCTCCACCCTCTCCGAGTTGGGCATCTCCGGCGCGACCACGCGCTCTCACCACTGGTGTCCCCCAGGGCTCTGTTCTAGGCCCTCTCCTATTCTCGCTATACACCAAGTCACTTGGCTCTGTCATAACCTCACATGGTCTCTCCTATCATTGCTATGCAGACGACACACAATTAATCTTCTCCTTTCCCCCTTCTGATGACCAGGTGGCGAATCGCATCTCTGCATGTCTGGCAGACATATCAGTGTGGATGACGGATCACCACCTCAAGCTGAACCTCGGCAAGACGGAGCTGCTCTTCCTCCCGGGAAGGACTGCCCGTTCCATGATCTCGCCATCACGGTTGACAACTCCATTGTGTCCTCCTCCCAGAGCGCTAAGAACCTTGGCGTGATCCTGGACAACACCCTGTCGTTCTCAACTAACATCAAGGCGGTGGCCCGTTCCTGTAGGTTCATGCTCTACAACATCCGCAGAGTACGACCCTGCCTCACACAGTAAGCGGCGCAGGTCCTAATCCAGGCACTTGTCATCTCCCGTCTGGATTACTGCAACTCGCTGTTGGCTGGGCTCCCTGCCTGTGCCATTAAACCCCTACAACTCATCCAGAACGCCGCTGCCCGTCTGGTGTTCAACCTTCCCAAGTTCTCTCACGTCACCCCGCTCCTCCGCTCTCTCCACTGGCTTCCAGTTGAAGCTCGCATCCGCTACAAGACCATGGTGCTTGCCTACGGAGCTGTGAGGGGAACGGCACCTCAGTACCTCCAGGCTCTGATCAGGCCCTACACCCAAACAAGGGCACTGCACTCATCCACCTCTGGCCTGCTCGCCTCCCTAGCACTGAGGAAGTACAGTTCCCGCTCAGCCCAGTCAAAACTGTTCGCTGCTCTGGCCCCCCAATGGTGGAACAAACTCCCTCACGACGCCAGGACAGCGGAGTCAATCACCACCTCAGACACCTGAAACCCCACCTCTTTAAGGAATACCTAGGATAGGATAAGTAATCCTTCTCACCCCCCTAAAAGATTTAGATGCACTATTGTAAAGTGGCTGTTCCACTGGATGTCATAAGGTGAATGCACCAATTTGTAAGTTGCTCTGGATAAGAGCGTCTGCTAAATGACTTAAATGTAAATGTTAAATGCTTGAACTAGAGGGCTGCAGAGATCAGAGATCGGGTCCTGACAGAGACTACTGCTGGGTGGTGGACATGTATCTTGCTGCGGATGGGAGCGGGGGACCAGATCAGACAATTTTGGGGTTCAAATGTTTTTGTTGTCCCCAGATTATTTGTAAACGGTTGTATTTCTGCTTTGGATGCTTTATTAACCTACTTACTGTATTTAAAGCACATCTCTGTTGCATTATTCACACACTCACAATACGCTGCATCAAGTTAAGTAGCCTCCCTCTCCTCTTCTAGTTGGGCGTGCAAGATCAAGTGTGCACCCCCTGATCAATCACAGTTAAAAAAAAACGATTTATTTATATTTATATGTATACTTTTTACCATCACTGTATGTGCACCAAAAAATAATTGCCAGCAGAGCGGGTAGATAAATACCCCTCCCCCCACACAAAAATTCCTCACCACCCCATCTTCCCGCAACCAAGACATTTTTGTGCATTTTGATATTGCTTATAGGTTGCAAAATTGCTGTGAACATGGCTACTGTATGTGATCTGCGTCGTCACACAGGCCTGTGCCTGAAATAACATTCCAGGACGGCAGTTGGGTTCCGGACCAATTCCTGCTCTGGCAGGTGAGAGTCAGACATAAAAAAGCCAGCGGATGTGGGTGCGATATGAACATCTGTGGATTCGGGCGGAAGAAGGATGAATACATCAGTCCCATGCAGACCTCTAGCTCCAACCTCTAGGCTAACTGGTTAACTGACCCAAAGCTCCAACATCTAGGCTAACTGGTTAACTGACCCACAGTTCCAACCTCTAGGCTAACTGGTTAAATGGCCCAAAGCTCCAACATCTAGGCTAACTGGTTAACTGAACCAAAGCTCTAACCTCTAGGATGACTGATTAACTAACCCAAAGCTCCAACCTCTAGGATAACTGATTAACTGACCCAAAGCTCCAACCTCTAGGATAACTGATTAACTGACCCAAAGCTCCAACCTCTAGGAGAACTGGTTAACTGACCCAAAGCTCTAAACTCTAGGATAACTGATTAACTGACCCAAAGCTCCAACCTCTATGATAACTGATTAACTGACCCAAAGCTCCAACCTCTAGGAGAACTGGTTAACTGACCCAAAGCTCCAAACTCTAGGATGACTGATTAATTGACTGACCCAAATCTCCAAACTCTAGGATGATTGATTGACCAACCCAAAGCTCCAAACTCTAGGATAACTGAATAACTGATCCAAAGCTCCAACATCTAGGATAACTGGTTAACTGACCCAAAGCTCCAATCTCTAGACTAACTGGTTAACTGACCCAAAACTCCAACATCTAGGATAACTGGTTAACTGACCCAAAGCTCCAACTTCTAGGCTAACTGGTTAACTGACCCAAAGCTCCAACATCTAGGATAACTGGTTAACTGACCCAAAGCTCCAATCTCTAGACTAACTGGTTAACTGACCCAAAGCTCCAACCTCTAGGCTAACTGGTTAACTAACCCAAAGCTCCAAATTCTAGAATAACTGATTAACTAACCCAACGCTCCAACCTCTAGGCTAACTGATTAACTGACCCAAAGCTCCAAACTCTATGATGACTGATTAACTGACCCAAAGCTCCAACCTCTAGGATGACTGATTAACTGACCCAAAGCTCCAACCTCTAGGAGAACTGGTTAACTGACCCAAAGCTCCAAACTCTAGGATGACTGATTAACTAACCCAAAGCTCCAACCTCTAGGCTAACTGATTAACTGACCCAAAGCTCCAAACTCTAGGATGACTGATTAACTGACCCAAAGCTCCAACCTCTAGGATGACTGATTAACTGACCCAAAGCTCCAACCTCTAGGAGAACTGGTTAACTGACCCAAAGCTCCAAACTCTAGGATGACTGATTAACTAACCCAAAGCTCCAAACTCTATGATAACTGATTAATTGACTGACCCAAATCTCCAAACTCTAGGATGACTGATTAACTGACCCAAAGCTCCAAACTCTAGGATAACTGAATAACTGATCCAAAGCTCCAACATCTAGGATAACTGGTTAACTGACCCAAAACTCCAACATCTAGGATAACTGGTTAACTGACCCAAAGCTCCAAACTCTAGGATGACTTATTAACTAACCCAAAGCTCCAAACTCTAGACTAACTGGTTAACCAAAGTGCCAACCTCTAGGTTAACCAGTTAACTAACCCAAAGCTCCAACTTCTAGGATAACTGGTTAACTAAACCAAAGCTCCAACCTCTAGGATAACTGGTTAACTAACCCAAAGCTTCAACCTCTAGGATAACTAGTTAACTAACTCAAATCTCCAACCTCTAGGATAACTGGTTAACTAACTCAAAGCTCCAACCTCTAGGATAACTGGTTGACTAACTCAAAGCTCCTGTAGGATTAACCGGTTAACTAACTCAACGCTCCTCTAGGATAACTGGTTAACTAACTCAAAGCTCCTCTAGGATTAACTGATTAACTAACTCAACGCTCCTCTAGGCTAACTGGTTAACTAACTCAAAACTCCTCTAGGATTAACTGGTTAACTAACCCAAAGCTCCTCTAGGATAATGGCCACATGCATTCTGACACCTACTGAGTCTCACAATATGAATCCTCAGTAACTCCATGGTGAAAACAAACACCTACTTTTTTATCCAGGAGTTGCATGAGGATTTACTAACCTCTCAACTAACGGTTACTAACCCAACCCTCTCACTTCTTGGCTAACTGGTTAACTGACCCAAAGCTCCAACCTCTAGGCTAACTGGTTAAATGGCCCAAAGCTCCAACATCTAGGCTAACTGGTTAACTGAACCAAAGCTCTAACCTCTAGGATGACTGATTAACTAACCCAAAGCTCCAACCTCTAGGATAACTGATTAACTGACCCAAAGCTCCAACCTCTAGGATAACTGATTAACTGACCCAAAGCTCCAACCTCTAGGAGAACTGGTTAACTGACCCAAAGCTCTAAACTCTAGGATAACTGATTAACTGACCCAAAGCTCCAACCTCTATGATAACTGATTAACTGACCCAAAGCTCCAACCTCTAGGAGAACTGGTTAACTGACCCAAAGCTCCAAACTCTAGGATGACTGATTAATTGACTGACCCAAATCTCCAAACTCTAGGATGATTGATTGACCAACCCAAAGCTCCAAACTCTAGGATAACTGAATAACTGATCCAAAGCTCCAACATCTAGGATAACTGGTTAACTGACCCAAAGCTCCAATCTCTAGACTAACTGGTTAACTGACCCAAAACTCCAACATCTAGGATAACTGGTTAACTGACCCAAAGCTCCAACTTCTAGGCTAACTGGTTAACTGACCCAAAGCTCCAACATCTAGGATAACTGGTTAACTGACCCAAAGCTCCAATCTCTAGACTACCTGGTTAACTGACCCAAAGCTCCAACCTCTAGGCTAACTGGTTAACTAACCCAAAGCTCCAAATTCTAGAATAACTGATTAACTAACCCAACGCTCCAACCTCTAGGCTAACTGATTAACTGACCCAAAGCTCCAAACTCTATGATGACTGATTAACTGACCCAAAGCTCCAACCTCTAGGATGACTGATTAACTGACCCAAAGCTCCAACCTCTAGGAGAACTGGTTAACTGACCCAAAGCTCCAAACTCTAGGATGACTGATTAACTAACCCAAAGCTCCAACCTCTAGGCTAACTGATTAACTGACCCAAAGCTCCAAACTCTAGGATGACTGATTAACTGACCCAAAGCTCCAACCTCTAGGATGACTGATTAACTGACCCAAAGCTCCAACCTCTAGGAGAACTGGTTAACTGACCCAAAGCTCCAAACTCTAGGATGACTGATTAACTAACCCAAAGCTCCAAACTCTATGATAACTGATTAATTGACTGACCCAAATCTCCAAACTCTAGGATGACTGATTAACTGACCCAAAGCTCCAAACTCTAGGATAACTGAATAACTGATCCAAAGCTCCAACATCTAGGATAACTGGTTAACTGACCCAAAACTCCAACATCTAGGATAACTGGTTAACTGACCCAAAGCTCCAAACTCTAGGATGACTTATTAACTAACCCAAAGCTCCAAACTCTAGACTAACTGGTTAACCAAAGTGCCAACCTCTAGGTTAACCAGTTAACTAACCCAAAGCTCCAACTTCTAGGATAACTGGTTAACTAAACCAAAGCTCCAACCTCTAGGATAACTGGTTAACTAACCCAAAGCTTCAACCTCTAGGATAACTAGTTAACTAACTCAAATCTCCAACCTCTAGGATAACTGGTTAACTAACTCAAAGCTCCAACCTCTAGGATAACTGGTTGACTAACTCAAAGCTCCTGTAGGATTAACCGGTTAACTAACTCAACGCTCCTCTAGGATAACTGGTTAACTAACTCAAAGCTCCTCTAGGATTAACTGATTAACTAACTCAACGCTCCTCTAGGCTAACTGGTTAACTAACTCAAAACTCCTCTAGGATTAACTGGTTAACTAACCCAAAGCTCCTCTAGGATAATGGCCACATGCATTCTGACACCTACTGAGTCTCACAATATGAATCCTCAGTAACTCCATGGTGAAAACAAACACCTACTTTTTTATCCAGGAGTTGCATGAGGATTTACTAACCTCTCAACTAACGGTTACTAACCCAACCCTCTCACTTCTTGGCTAACTGGTTAACTGACCCAAAGCTCCAACCTCTAGGCTAACTGGTTAACTGACCCAAAGCTCCAACCTCTAGGATGACTGATTAACTAACCCAAAGCTCCAACCTCTAGGATAACTGATTAACTGACCCAAAGCTCCAACCTCTAGGATAACTGGTTAACTGACCCAAAGCTCTAAACTCTAGGATGACTGATTAACTAACCCAAAGCTCCAAACTCTAGGATGATTGATTAACCAACCCAAAGCTCCAACATCTAGGATAACTGGTTAACTGACCCAAAACTCCAACATCTAGGATAACTGGTTAACTGACCCAAAACTCCAACATCTAGGATAACTGGTTAACTGACCCAAAGCTCCAACTTCTAGGCTAACTGGTTAACTGACCCAAAGATCCAACATCTAGGATAACTGGTTAACTGACCCAAAATTCCAACCTCTAGGCTAACTGGTTAACTAACCCAAAGCTCCAACCTTTAGGATGATTTATTAACTAACCCAAAGCTCAAACCTCTAGACTAACTAGTTAACCAAAGTGCAAACCTCTAGGTTAACCAGTTAACTAACCCAAAGCTCCAACCTCTAGGATAACTGGTTAACTAAACCAAAGCTCCAACCTCTACGATAACTGGTTAACTAACCCAAAGCTTCAACCTCTAGGATAACTAGTTAACTAACTCAAAGCTCCAACCTCTAGGATAACTGGTTAACTAACTCAAAGCTCCAACCTCTAGGATAACTGGTTAACTGACCCAAAGCTCCAACCTCTAGGATAACTGGTTAACTGACCCAAAGCTCTAAACTCTAGGATAACTGATTAACTAAACCAAAACTCCAAACTCTATGATAACTGATTAATTAACTGACCCAAAGCTCCAAACTCTAGGATAACTGGTTAACTAACTCAAAGCTCCTCTAGGATAACTGGTTAACTAACTCAAAGCTCCTCTAGGATAACTGGTTAACTAACTCAACGCTCCTCTAGGATAACTGGTTAACTAACCCAAAAACTCCTCTAGGATAACTGGTTAACTAACTCAAAGCTCCAACCTCTAGGATAACTGGTTAACTAACTCAAAGCTCCTCTAGGATTAACTGGTTAACTAACTCAACGCTCCTCTAGGATAACTGGTTAACTAACTCAAAACTCCTCTAGGATTAACTGGTTAACTAACCCAAAGCTCCTCTAGGATAACTGGTTAACTAACTCAAAACTCCTCTAGGATTAACTGGTTAACTAACTCAAAGCTCCTCTAGGATAACGGCCACATGCATTCTGACACCTACTGAGTCTCACAATATGAATCCTCAGTAACTCCATGGTAAAAACAAACACCTACTTTTTATCCAGGAGTTGCATGAGGGTTTACTAACCTCTCAACTAACGGTTACTAACCCAACCCTCTCACTTCTTGGCTAACTGGTTAACTGACCCAAAGCTCCAACCTCTAGGCTAACTGGTTAACTGACCCAAAGCTCCAACCTCTAGGATGACTGATTAACTAACCCAAAGCTCCAACCTCTAGGATAACTGATTAACTGACCCAAAGCTCAAACCTCTAGGATAACTGGTTAACTGACCCAAAGCTCTAAACTCTAGGATGACTGATTAACTAACCCAAAGCTCCAAACTCTAGGATGATTGATTAACCAACCCAAAGCTCCAACATCTAGGATAACTGGTTAACTGACCCAAAACTCCAACATCTAGGATAACTGGTTAACTGACCCAAAACTCCAACATCTAGGATAACTGGTTAACTGACCCAAAGCTCCAACTTCTAGGCTAACTGGTTAACTGACCCAAAGATCCAACATCTAGGATAACTGGTTAACTGACCCAAAATTCCAACCTCTAGGCTACCTCAATGTTAACTCAAGGGTGTAAACAGAAAGCTACTATTTATCCAGGAGATACATGGATACGCTACTGGGATACTAACCTGTAAGCCAGCTGATAATATGCCTATATGGACCTACTTTTTATCCAGGAGATACATGGATACGCTACTGGATACTAACCTGTAAGCCAGCTGATAATATGCCTATATGGACCTACTTTTTATCCAGGAGATACATGGATACGCTACTGGATGCTAACCTGTAAGCCAGCTGATAATATGCCTATATGGACCTACTTTTTATCAAGGAGATACATGGATACGCTACTGGATGCTAACCTGTAAGCCAGCTGATAATATGCCGATAGGGACCTACTTTTTATCCAGGAGGTCCATAAGTGGTCTGAGGACAGTCTCAGCATCCATGGCAGCGTTGCTCTTCCCTGCAGCACTCCCCTTCATCTGGACTAATTCCTGGTTCATCTGCTTTACACAGTCCTCAATCACCGGTTTGAAACTGGACAGGGAAATAACACAGGGTTAGCACAGATACACACATACCACAGATACACACAGACCACAGATACACACAGACCACAGATACACGCAGACCACAGATACACACAGACCAGATACACAGACACACACAGACCACAGATATACACAGACCACAGATACACACAGACCACAGATACATACACACCACAGATACACACATACCACAGATACACACAGACCACAGATACACACATACCACAGATACACACAGACCACAGATACACACAGACCACAGATACATACACACCACAGATACACACATACCACAGATACACACAGACCACAGATACATACACACCACAGATACACACATACCACAGATACACACAGACCACAGATACACACATACCACAGATACACACAGACCACAGATACACACAGACCACAGATACATACACACCACAGATACACACATACCACAGATACACACAGACCACAGATACATACACACCACAGATACACACATACCACAGATACACACAGACCACAGATACACACATACCACAGATACACACAGACCACAGATACACACAGACCACAGATACACACAGACCACAGATATACACATACCACAGATACACACAGACCACAGATACACACAGACCACAGATATACACAGACCACAGATACACACAGACCACAGATACATACATACCACAGATACACACATACCACAGATACACACAGACCACAGATACACACAGACCACAGATACACACAGACCACATATACACACAGACCACAGATACACACAGACCAGATACACAGACACACACAGACCACAGATATACACAGACCACAGATACACACAGACCACAGATACATACACACCACAGATACACACATACCACAGATACACACAGACCACAGAAACACACAGACCACAGATACACACATACCACAGATACACACAGACCACAGATACACACAGACCACAGATATACACAGACCACAGATACACACAGACAACAGATACATACATACCACAGATACACACATACCACAGATACACACAGACCACAGATACACACATACCACAGATACACATGGACCACAGATACACACAGACCACAGATACACACAGACCGAATATATACACAGACCACAGATACACACATACCACAGATACACACATACCACAGATACACACATACCACAGATACACACAGACAACAGATACACACAGACCACAGATACACACAGACCACAGACCACAGATATACACAGACCACAGATACACACATACCACAGATACACACAGACCACAGATACACACAGACCACAGATACACACAGACCACAGATATACACATACCACAGATACACACATACCACAGATATACACATACCACAGATACACACATACCACAGATACACACAGACCACAGATACACACAGACCACAGATACACACAGACCACAGATATACACATACCACAGATACACACAGACCACAGATACACACAGACCACAGATATACACAGACCACAGATACACACAGACCACAGATACACACATACCACAGATACACACAGACCACAGATACACACATACCACATATATACACAGACCACAGATACACACATACCACAGATACACACAGACCACAGATACACACATACCACAGATACACACAGACCACAGATACACACAGACCACCGATACACACAGACCACAGATACACACATACAACAGATATACACAGACCACAGATACACACAGACCACAGATACACACAGACCACAGATACACACATACCACAGATACACACAGACCACAGATACACATAGACCACAGATACACACAGAGGACAGATGCACACAGAGCACAGATATACACAGACACACACATACCACAGATACACACAGACCACAGATATACACAGACACACACAGACCACAGATACACACAGACCACAGATACACACATACACACATACCACAGATACACACAGACCACAGATATACAGATACAGGAAGACCACAGATACACACAGACCGCAGATACACACAGACCACAGATACACACAGACGCACACAGACCACAGATACACACAGACCACCGATATACACAGACCACAGATACACACAGACCACAGATACACACAGAGAACAGATGCACACAGAGCACAGATATACACAGACACACACATACCACAGATATACACAGACCACAGATATACACAGACACACACAGACCACAGATACACACAGACCACAGATACACAGAGACCACAGATACACACAGAGCACAGATGCACACAGAGCACAGATATACACAGACACACACATACCACAGATACACACAGACCACAGATACACACAGACCACAGATATACAGATACACGAAGACCACAGATACACACAGACCGCAGATACACACAGACCACAGATACACACAGACGCACACAGACCACAGATACACACAGACCACCGATATACACAGACCACAGATACACACAGACCACAGATACACACAGACCACAGATACACACAGAGAACAGATGCACACAGAGCACAGATATACACAGACACACACATACCACAGATATACACAGACCACAGATATACACAGACACACACAGACCACAGATACACACAGACCACAGATACACACAGACCACAGACACACAGAGCACAGATGCACACAGAGCACAGATATACACAGACACACACATACCACAGATACACACAGACCACAGATATACACAGACACACACAGACCACAGATACACACAGACCACAGATATACAGACACACACATACCACAGATATATAGACGCACACAGACCACAGATACATACATACAGACAGACCACAGATATACAGACACACACAGACCGCAGATACACACAGACCACAGATACACACAGACACACACAGACCACAGATACACACAGACCACAGATACACACAGACACACACAGATCACAGATATACACAGACCACAGATACACACAGACCACAGATACACACAGACACACACAGACCACAGATATACAGACACACACATACCACAGATACATACATACAGACCACAGATACACACAGACCACAGATACATACAGACCACAGATATACAGACACACACAGACCACAGATATACAGACACACAGAGACCACAGATACACACAGACTACAGATACACACAGACACACACAGACCACAGATACACACATACACACAGACCACAGACACACACAGACCACAAATACACACATACACACAGACCTCAGACACACACAGACCACAGATGAACACAGACCATAGATACACACAAATAAACACACACACAGAACCCCCCCCCCCCCCCCCCCCGCCCCACACACACACACACACCTGGAGCCGAAGACTGCACTGAGCTCATCCAGCACGGTGTTGAGTTTGTTCTGCAGTTCCTTCAGTAGTTCACTGGCCTCAGCATCCAGCTGCAACAGTAACAGGCAGGGAGATGCCCATCATTAGCTGCTACAGCATATGATATTGATATACAGCATTATATCAATATCACTATACATCTCCACTATATCACTAACACTATACATCTCTACTATATCACGAACACTATACATCCCCACTATATCACTAACACTATACATCTCTACTATATCGCCAACACTATACATCTCCATTATATCACTAACACTATACATCTCTACTATATCGCCAACACTATACATCTCCATTATATCACTAACACTATACATCTCTACTATATCACTAACAGTATACATCTCTACTATATCACTAACAGTATACATCTCTACTATATCACTATATATCTCCACTATATCACTAACACTATACATCTCTACTATATCACTAACACTATAGATCTCTACTATATCACTAACAGTATACATCTCCAATATATCACAATACATCTCCACTATATCACTAACACTATACATCTCTACTATATCACTAACACTATACATCTCTACTATATCACTAACACTATACATCTCCACTATATCACTAACACTATACATCTCTACTATATCACTAACAGTATACATCTCCACTATATCACTAACACTATACATCTCTACTATATCACTAACAGTATACATCTCTACTATATCACTAACAGTATACATCTCTACTATATCACTATACATCTCTACTATATCACTATACATCTCCACTATATCACTAACACTATACATCTCTACTATATCACTAACACTATACATCTCTACTATATCACTAACACTATAGATCTCTACTATATAACTAACAGTATACATCTCCACTATATCACGAACACTATAGATCTCTACTATATCACTAACAGTATACATCTTCACTATATCACTAACACTATACATCTCCACTATATCACTAACAGTATACATCTCCACTATATCACTAACACTATACATCTCCATTATATCACTAACAGTATACATCTCCACTATATCACTAACACTATACATCTCCATTATATCACTAACACTATACATCTCCATTATATCACTAACACTATACATCTCCACTATATCACTAACAGTATACATCTCCACTATATCGCTAACACTATACATCTCCATTATATCACTAACACTATACATCTCTACTATATCGCCAACACTATACATCTCTACTATATCACTAACACTATACATCTCTACTATATCGCCAACACTATACATCTCTAATATATCACTAAAACTATACATCTCCATTATATCACTAACACTATACATCTCTACTATATCGCCAACACTATACATCTCTACTATATCACTAACACTATACATCTCTACTATATCGCCAACACTATACATCTCTAATATATCACTAAAACTATACATCTCCATTATATCACTAACACTATACATCTCCACTATATCACTCACACTATACATCTCCATTATATCACTCACACTATACATCTCCATTATATCACTAACACTATACATCTTCAATATATCACTAACACTATACATCTCCACTATTTCACTAACAGTATACATCTCCACTATATCACTAACACTATACATCTCCATTATATCACTAACAGTATATATCTCCACTATATCACTAACACTATACATCTCCATTATATCACGAACACTATACATCTCTACTATATCACTAACACTATACATCTCTACTATATCACTAACAGTATACATCTCCACTATATCACTAACACTATAAATCTCTACTATATCGCCAACACTATACATCTCTACTATATCACTAACACTATACATCTCTACTATATCGCCAACACTATACATCTCCACTATATCACTCACACTATACATCTCCATTATATCACTAACACTATACATCTCCACTATATCACTAACACTATACATCTCTACTATATCACTAACAGTATACATCTCCATTATATCACTAACACTATACATCTCCATTATATCACTAACACTATACATCTCCATTATATCACCAACACTATACATCTCCACTATATCACTAATAGGGTGTAGAGAATAGGGTGCCATTTGAAGGCAGCATAAAGGTGTTTTAGGGCAGGTTTGGTGGAGACAGATAGATCCCCAACCCCCTGAATGTGTTTTAGAGCAGGTTTGGCGGAGACATATAGATCCCCAACCCTCTGAATGTGCTTCAGAGCAGGTTTGGTGGAGACAGATAGATCCCCAACCCTCTAAAGGTGTTTTAGAGGGGAGATCTAATCTATCTGGGTGTGATGGTCTCATCGTCACTCAGTCAGCTCACAGGACCCAGCCTCCCAACTCTACTCTCTGATAGTCAGTCAAGTACATGGTTAGTACGAGAAGCACATGTTGTGTCACAGCCCCACATTACTGAATGCCTCTGAAGTACCATGTCAGGAGGAGAGGACACTTGGTGCATCCTAAATGTTCCTGGTCAAAAGTAGTGCACTACTGTCTGTAGGGAATAGGGTGTAATTTGGGATATAACATATATAGGGCCTTACTGAAAAGAGAACAGAGGGGCAGACAGCGTCATTTAGAATGACTAAAGACTTTCTGACTGGCCTGCTCCTTGAAGCGTTTAAGTCTACTCTATAGATCCTACAATTCACCAGTTACATTGCCACTTATTCTGCAAACATAAGTGTGTGTGTGTGTTGTTTGTGTTTTGTGTATTGATGCTGTGTGTATAGTGGAGAGTGGTAGCTGTTTCAGGCCTGGTCCCTGAGACAGATATGGGATGAAAGCTAGCTGCTCCATGTGCATGACAGGTCATCACATTAAATCAAATCAAATGTTATTAGTCACATGCGCCGAATACAACAGGTGTAGTAGACCTTACAGTGAAATGCTTACTTACGAGCCCCTAAACCAACAAAGCAGTAAAAAAAATATGTATATGAAAAAAACATCAAGGCGGTGGCCCGTTCCTGTAGGTTCATGCTCTACAACATCCGCAGAGTACGACCCTGCCTCACACAGGAAGCGGCGCAGGTCCTAATCCAGGCACTTGTCATCTCCCGTCTGGATTACTGCAACTCGCTGTTGGCTGGGCTCCCTGCCTGTGCCATTAAACCCCTACAACTCATCCAGAACGCCGCAGCCCGTCTGGTGTTCAACCTTCCCAAGTTCTCTCACGTCACCCCGCTCCTCCTCTCTCTCCACTGGCTTCCAGTTGAAGCTCGCATCCACAAGACCATGGTGCTTGCCTACGGAGCTGTGAGGGGAACGGCACCTCAGTACCTCCAGGCTCTGATCAGGCCCTACACCCAAACAAGGGCACTGCGTTCATCCACCTCTGGCCTGCTCGCCTCCCTACCACTGAGGAAGTACAGTTCCCGCTCAGCCCAGTCAAAACTGTTCGCTGCTCTGGCCCCCCAATGGTGGAACAAACTCCCTCACGACGCCAGGACAGCGGAGTCAATCACCACCTTCCGGAGACACCTGAAACCCCACCTCTTTAAGGAATACCTAGGATAGGATAAGTAATCCTTCTCACCCCCCCCCCCCTTTAAGATTTAGATGCACTATTTTAAAGTGACTATTCTACTGGATGTCATAAGGTGAATGCACCAATTTGTAAGTCGCTCTGGATAAGAGCGTCTGCTAAATGACCTAAATGTAAATGTAAATGTAATTAAAGAGCAGCAGTAAAGTAACAATAGCGAGACTATACACAGGGGGGTACCGTTACTGAGTCAATGTGTGGGGGCACAGGTTTGTTAAGGTAATTGAGGTAATATGTACATGTAGTTAGAGTTATTAAAGTGACTATGCATAGATGATAACAACAGAGAGCAGCAGTGGTGTAAAAGAGGGGGGGGGGGGCAATACAAATAGTCCGGGTAGCCTTTTGATTAGATGTTCAGGAGTCTTATGGCTTGGGAGTAGAAGCTGTTTAGAAGCCTCTTGGATCTAGACTTGGCGCTCCGGTACCGTTTGCTGTGCGGTAGCAGAGAAAACAGTCTATGACTAGGGTGGCTGGAGTCTTTGACAATTTTTCGGGCCTTCCTCTGACACCTCCTGGTATAGAGGTCCTGGAAGGCAGGAAGCTTGTCGCCAGTGAAGTCCTGGGACGTACGGACTACCCACTGTAGTTTCTTGCGCTCAGAGTCCGAGCAGTTGCCATACCAGACAGTGATGCAACCAGTCAGGATGCTCTTGACGGTGCAGCTGTAGAACCTTTTGAGTATCTGAGGACCCATGCCAAATCTTTTCAGTCTCCTGAGGGGATTAGGTTTTGTCATGCCCTCTTCACAACTGTCTTGGTGTGCTTGGACCATGTTAGTTTGTTGGTGATGTGGACACCAAGGAACTTGAAGCTTTCAACCTGCTCCACTACAGCCCTGTCGATGAGAATGGGGGCATGCTCAGTCCTCTTTTTCTTGTAGTCCACAATCATCTCCTTTGTCTTGATCATGTTGAGGGAGAGGTTGTTGTCCTGGCACAACATGGCCAGTTCTCTGACCTCCTCCCTATAAGCTGGCTCATCCTTGTCGGTGATCAGGCCTACCACTGTTGTGTCATCAGCAAACTTAATGATGGTGTTGGAGTCGTGCCTGGCCATGCAGTCATGAGTGAACAGGGAGTACAGGAGGGGACTGAACACGCACCCGTGAGAAGCCCCTGTGTTCAGGATCAGCATGGTGGATGTGTTGTTACCTACCCTTACAACTTGGGGGCGGCCCGTCAGGAAGTCCAGGATCCAGTTGCAGAGGGAGGTGTTTAATCCCAGGGTCTTTAGCTATTGATGAGCTTTGAGGACACTATGGTGTTGAACGCTGAGCTGTAGTCAATGAATAGCATTCTCACATACAGTGATGGAAAAATGTATTTGATCCTCTGCTGATTTTGTGCGTTTGCCCACTGACAAATAAATGATCAGTCTATCATTTTAATGGTAGGTTTATTTGAACAGTGAGAGACAGAATAACAAAAAAAATCCAGAAAAACGCATGTCAAAAATGTTAGAAATTAATTAGCATTTTAATGAGGGAAATAAGTATTTGACCCCTCTGCAAAACATGACTTAGTACTTGGTGGCAAAACCCTTGTTGGCAATCACAGAGGTCAGACGTTTCTTGTAGTTGGCCATCAGGTTTTCACACATCTCAGGAGGGATTTTGTCCCACTCCTCTTTGCAGATCTTCTCCAAGTCATTAAGGTTTTGAGGCTGATGTTTGGCAACTCGAACCTTCAGCTCCCTCCACAGATTTTCTATGGGATTAAGGTCTGGAGACTGGCTAGGCCACTCCAGGACCTTAATGTGCTTCTTCTTGAGCCACTCCTTTGTTGCCTTGGCTGTGTGTTTTGGGACATTGTCATGCTGGAAAACGCATCCACCCATGTTCAATGCCCTGGCTGAGGGAAGGAGGTTCTCACCCAAGATTTGATGGAACATGGCCCTGTCCATCGTCCCTTTGATGCGGTGAAGTTGTCCTGTCTTAGCACCCCCAAAGCATAATGTTTCCAGCTCCATGTTTGTCGGTGGGGATGGTGTCTTGGGGTCATGGGCAGCATTCCTCCTCCTCCAAACACAGAGAGTTGAGTTGATGCCAAAGAGCTCCATTTTGGTCTCATCTGACCACAACACTTTCATCCAGTTGTCCTCTGAATCATTCAGATGTTCATTGGCAAACTTCAGATGGGCATGTATATGTGCTTTCTTGAGCAGGGGGACCTTTCGGGCGCTGCAGGATTTCAGTCCTTCACAGCGTAGTGTTTTACCAATTGTTTTCTTGGTGACTATGGTCTCAGCTAGGTGACTATCCTCCCATGTAGTTCTGGGCTGATTCCTCACCGTTGTCATTATCATTGCAACTCCACGAGGTGAGATCTTGCATGGAGCCCCAGGCCGAGGGAGATTGAAAGTTATTTAGTGTTTCTTCCATTTGCGAATAATCGTACCAACTGTTGTCACCTTCTCACTAAACTGCTTGGTGATGTTCTTGTAGCCCATTCCAGCCCTGTGTAGGTCTACAATCTTGTCCCTGACATCCTTGGAGAGCTCTTTGGTCTTGGCCATGGTGGAGAGTTTGGAATCTGATTGATTGATTGATTGATTGATTGCTTCTGTGAACAGGTGTCAGTTATACAGGTAACAAACTGAGATTAGGAGCACTCCCTTTAAGAGTGTGCTCCTAATCTCAGTTTGTTACCTGTATAAAAGACACCTGTGAGCCAGACATCTGGCTGATTGAGGGGGGGTCAACTACTTATTTCCCTCATTAAAATGCAAATCAATTTATAACATTTTTAACATGCGTTTTCTGGATTGTTTTGTTGTTATTCTGTCTCTCACTGTTCAAATAAACCTACCATTATAATTATAGACTGATCATTTCTTTGTCAGTGGGCAAACGTACAAAATCAGCAGGGGATCAAATACTTTTTTCCCTCACTGTAGGTGTTCCTTGTCCAGGCAGTGTGTAGTGCAATAGAGATTGCATCATCTGTGGATCTGTTAGGGTGGTATGCAATTTGGAGTGGGTCTTGGATTTCTGGGATAATGGTGTTGATGTGAGCCATGACCAGCCTTTCAAAGCACTTCATGGCTACAGACGTGAGTGCTATGGGTCAGTAGTCATTGAGGCAGGTTACCTTAGTATTCTTGGGCACAGGGACTATGGTGATCTGCTTATAATGTTGGTATTACAGACTAGGACAGGGAGAGGTTGAAAACATCAGTGATGACACTTGCCAGTTGGTCAGCGCATGCTCGCAGTACTCGTCCTGGTAAGCCGTCTGGCCCTGCGACCATGTGAATGTTGACCCGTTTAAAGTTCTTACTCACATCGGCTGTGGAGAGCGTGATCACACAGTCTTCTGGAACAGCTGATGCGCTCATGCATGTTTCAGTGTTATTTGCCTTGACACGAGCATAGAAGTTGTTTAGCTCATCTGGTAGGTTCGTGTCACTGGGCAGCTCTCGGCTGTGCTTCCCTTTGTGGTCTGTAATGGTTTGCAAGTCCTGCCATATCTGATGAGCATTAGAGCCAGTGTAGTACGATTCAATCCTAGTACTTTATTAACACCTGTTTGATGGTTAGTCGGAGGGCAAAGTGGGATTTCTTATAAGCTTCGGGTTAGAGTCCCGCTCCTTGAAAGTGGCAGCTCTAGCCTTTAGTTCAGTGCGGATGTTGCCTGTTATCCATGGCTTCTGGTTGGGGTATGTACGTACGGTCACTGTGAGGACAACGTCATTGATGCACTTATTGATGAAGCCAATAACTGATGTGGTGTACTCCTCATTGCCATCGGAGACATCCCGGAACATATTCCAGTCTGTAATAGCAAAACCGTTCTGTAGCTTAGCATCTGCTTCATCTGACCACTTTTTTATTGATTGAGTCACTGATGCTTCCAGCTTTAATTTTTGCTTATAAGCAGGAATCAGGAGGATAGAATTATGGTCAGATTTGCCAAATAGAGGGCGAGGGAGAGCTTTGTATGAGTCTCTGTGTGTGGAGTAAAGGTGGTCTAGAGTTTTTTTCCCTCTGGTTGCACATGTGACATGCTGATATAAAGACCGATATAAGTTTCCCTGCATTAAAGTCCCCGGCCACTAGGAGCACTGCCTCTGGGTGTGCGTTTTACTGTTTGCTTATGGCGGAATACAGCTCATTGAGTGCGGTCTTAGTGCCAGCTTCGGTCTGTGGTGGTATGTAGACAGCTACAAAAAATACAGATGAAAACTCTCTAGGTACATAGTGTGGTCTACAGCTTATCATGAGATACTCTACCTCATGCAAACAAAACCTTGAGACTTCCTTAGATATCGTGCACCAGCTGTTATTTACAAAAATACATAGTCCACCGCCCCTTGTTTTACCAGACTCCGCTGTTCTATCCTGCCGATACAGCCTATAACCAGCCAGCTGTATGTTGATAATGTCATCGTTCAGCCACGACTCCATGGAGCATGAGATATTATAGTTTTCAATGTTCCGTTGGTAGTTAATCTTCCGCGTAGGTCATCGATTTTATTTTCCAAAGGTTGCACGCTTGCTAGCAGAATGGAAGGCAGTGGGAGTTTATTCGATTGCTTACAAATTCTCAGAAGACAGCCCGCCCTCAGGCCCCTTTTTCTCTGCCTTCTCTCACGCAAATGACGGGGATCTGGGCCTGTTCCCGGGAAAGCAATATGTCATTCACGTCGGGCTCATTAAAGGAAAAAAAGGACTCTGCCAGTTCGTGGTGAGTAATCGCAGTTCGGCAGTTGTTTTCATAAGAGATGGTAGCAGCAACATTATGTATGAAAAAGGTTTTAAAATAAGTTGCAAACAACGCAAAGAAACAAACCAAAAAATCACAATTGGATAGGAACACGTAAAATGTCAGCGTTCTCCAGTGCCACTTTACAGTGTGTGTGCGTGTGTGCATATATATATACATATATATACATATATACATATATATGTGGTCCTTCTGTAGCTCAGTTGGTAGAGCATGGCGCTTGTAACGCCAGGGTAGTGGGTTCGATCCCCGGGACCACCCATACGTAGAATGTATGCACACATGACTGTAAGTCGCTTTGGATAAAAGCGTCTGCTAAATGGCATATATATATATATATATGTGTGTGTGTGTAAATGCGACAGATCCTCACATTAGGTTAGATAAGAGTCATGCAGTCGCAGACCAGCTCTCTAATCCTATCTCATTCTGATGGTGGATGGCTTGTAGAGACAGCTGTTGTGTATAGTAAGCCATTATAGAAGCCATTCCACAGCGATCAAGATGTTATCCTCTCTCACGTCTCTGTCTCAGCCTTGCAGAAGTTGATGTTAATCTATTATTTAACATTCCATGAAATGAAGGATGTGTTATTTCTCATTCTATCATATGTAGAGCCTGAAAAATGTGTTATTTCAAATGATATGATAGCACATTGATCTGGGTAATTGCCCTGGCTTTCAGTTCGCTAATTGCTTTGGGAACACTTTCACTGCCAGTCAGACAGTAATGTGTTTTTGTGCTGAGGTCTGCCTAAAATGGAAAAAACATTTAGTTTATCAACCTGCATGATCCATTATGTTCCGATATCATTAGGAATAGCTGTCTAATGCCTGAATGACAAGGTAGTTTATAGTGGTAGCAGGTTGGGATTACTATTGTATGTTTTTCCTGAATAATGCAACATCCCTGTCACTCAATTCACCTAATAAATCACCTGTCAAATGTCTAAAGCAGGAGCTACAGCCAAACCAACTAAAGCCGTTAATTTCAGTCAGATATGTCTATGTCGTTGTTCTGAATGGCACCCCTTTCCCTTTACAGTGCACTACTTTTATAGCGCACTACATTACTTGCTCAAATGTAGTACACTGAATAGGGAATATAATGCATTTGGATGCAGCCTCTGTCTGTTCAGATGCCTCATTACTGTAACAGAGCCTTTAATTCAGAGAGAGAGAGAGAGAGAGAGAACACAGCTGGGGAGTTTTGTAAGCATTTGAGAAGCTCATCAGAGTTTGTACGAAATCCTGTCTAGAGCATTTTGTAGCTTCAGCTTGGGGACCAAAATAAGTGAGCGCGGGGGCTAGATGCTAGACAAATACTGCTCCCTGACAGAACGCGGGGGCAAGATGACAGATGAATACTGCTCCCTGACAGAGAGTGGGGCTAGATGACAGATGAATACTGCTCCCTGACAGAGAGTGGGGCTAGATGACAGATGAATACTGGTCCCTGACAGAGAGTGGGGCTAGATGACAGATGAATACTGCTCCCTGACAGAGAGTGGGGCTAGATGCTAGATAAATACTGCTCCCTGACAGAGAGTGGGGGCCAGATGACAGATGAATACTGCTCCCTGACAGAACGCGGGGGCTAGATGACAGATGAATACTGCTCCCTGACAGAGAGTGGGGCTAGATGACAGATGAATACTGCTCCCTGACAGAGAGTGGGGCTAGATGACAGATGAATACTGGTCCCTGACAGAGAGTGGGGCTAGATGACAGATGAATACTGCTCCCTGACAGAGAGTGGGGCTAGATGCTAGATAAATACTGCTCCCTGACAGAGAGTGGGGGCCAGATGACAGATGAATACTGCTCCCTGACAGAACGCGGGGGCTAGATGACAGATGAATACTGCTCCCTGACAGAGAGTGGGGCTAGATGACAGATGAATACTGCTCCCTGACAGAGAGTGGGGCTAGATGACAGATGAATACTGGTCCCTGACAGAGAGTGGGGCTAGATGACAAATGAATACTGCTCCCTGACAGAGAGTGGGGCTAGATGCTAGATAAATACTGCGCCCTGACAGAACGCGGGGGCTAGATGACAGATGAATACTGCTCCCTGACAGAGAGTGGGGCTAGATGACAGATGAATACTGCTCCCTGACAGAGAGTGGGGCTAGATGACAGATGAATACTGCTCCCTGACAGAGAGTGGGGGCTAGATGACAGATGAATACTGCTCCCTGACAGAGTGGGGCTAGATGACAGATGAATACTGCTCCCTGATAGAGAGTGGGGGCCAGATGACAGATGAATAATGCTCCCTGACAGAGAGTGGGGGCTAGATGACAGATGAATAATGCTCCCTGACAGAGAGTGGAGCTAGATGACAGATGAATACTGCTCCCTGACAGAGAGTGGAGCGAGATGACAGATGAATAATGCTCCCTGACAGAGAGTGGGGGCGAGATGACAGATGAATACTGCTCCCTGACAGAGAGTGGAGCTAGATAACAGATGAATAATGCTCCCTGATAGAGAGTGGGGCTAGATGACAGATGAATACTGCTCCCTGACAGAGAGTGGAGCTTGATAACAGATGAATAATGCTCCCTGACAGAGAGTGGGGCTAGATGACAGATGAATACTGCTCCCTGACAGAGAGTGGGGCTAGATGACAGATGAATACTGCTCCCTGACAGAGAGTGGGGGCTAGATGACAGATGAATAATGCTGCCTGACAGAGAGTGGAGCTAGATGACAGATGAATACTGCTCCCTGACAGAGAGTGGAGCCAGATGACAGATGAATACTGCTCCCTGACAGAGAGTGGAGCTAAATGACAGATGAATACTGCTCCCTGACAGAGGGTGGGGCTAGATGACAGATGAATACTGATCCCTGACAGAGAGTGGGGCTAGATGACAGATGAATACTGCTCCCTGACAGAGAGTGGGGCTAGATGACAGATGAATACTGCTCCCTGACAGAGAGTTGGGCTAGATGACAGATGAATACTGCTCCCTGACAGAGAGTGGGGCTAGATGACAGATGAATACTGCTCCCTGACAGAGAGTTGGAGCGAGATGACAGATGAACACTGCTCCCTGACAGAGAGTGGGGGCTAGATGACAGATGAATATTGCTCCCTAACAGAGAGTGGGGATAGATAACAGATGAATACTGCTCCCTGACAGAGAGTGGGGATAGATAACAGATGAATACTGCTCCCTGACAGAGAGTGGAGCTAGATGACAGATGAATATTGCTCCTTAACAGAGAGTGGGGATAGATAACAGATGAATACTGCTCCCTGACAGAGAGTGGAGCTAGATGACAGATGAATACTGCTCCCTGACAGAGAGTGGAGCCAGATGACAGATGAATAATGCTCCCTGACAGAGAGTGGGGATAGATAACAGATGAATACTGCTCCCTGACAGAGAGTGGAGCTTCGATGACAGATGAATACTGCTCCCTGACAGAGAGTGGAGCTAGATGACAGATGAATACTGCTCCCTGATAGAGAGTGGGGCTAGATGACAGATGAATACTGCTCCCTGACAGAGAGTGGGGCTAGATGACAGATGAATACTTCTCCCTGACAGAGAGTGGAGCTAGATGACAGATGAATACTGCTCCCTGACAGAGAGTGGGGCTAGATGACAGATGAATACTGCTCCCTCACAGAGAGTGGGGCTAGATGACAGATGAATAATGCTCCCTGACAGAGAGTGGGGGCTAGATGCCAGAAGAATACTGCTCCCTGACAGAGAGTGGGGCTAGATGACAGAGCGCAGGGGCTAGATGACAGAGTGTGGGGGCTAGATGACAGATGGGTAGCTCTGATTCCATGCCCTGTTGCACATGTTGCTGAGAGAGTCAGAGCATAGGTGGGGTGTGTGTGTTTATGTCTGTGTGTGTGGTGCTCAGAGTGGGAGAAGCATAGCTGGGGATTGGGGTGCGGGTACATGCATTTACTATAGTTCAGTAGATGGTGGTAAGGATAGTTAAGGTGTCCTATGCTAAAATAAGTAATATTCTTCACACTGTATGGTCCTAATTACCACTGTTTCCATCCACATGATCTTCATCAGGTTAAACAGAATGAAGGACCACAACCATTTCTAAGGAATCCTATTCTAAGTGAAAGATGGTAAGGATGGTAGGAGACATGTCTTTAGTAGGCCTAAAGGGTTTTATAAAGAATGTTAGGATGGTAGGAGACTTATCTTTAGTAGGCCAAAAGGGTTTTATAAAGAATGTTAGGATGGTGGGAGACTTATCTTTAGTAGGCCTAAAGGGTTTTATAAAGAATGTTAGGATGGTGGGAGACTTATCTTTAGTAGGCCTAAAGGGTTTTATAAAGAATGTTAGGATGGTAGGAGACTTATCTTTAGTAGGCCTAAAGGGTTTTATAAAGAATGTTAGGATGGTAGGAGACATATCTTTAGTAGGCCTAAAGGGTTTTATAAAGAATGTTAGGATGGTAGGAGACTTATCTTTAGTAGGCCTAAAGGGTTTTATAAAGAATGTTAGGATGGTGGGAGACTTATCTTTAGTAGGCCTAAAGGGTTTTATAAAGAATGTTAGGATGGTGGGAGACTTACCTTTAGTAGGCCTAAAGGGTTTTATAAAGAATGTTAGGATGGTGGGAGACTTATCTTTAGTAGGCCTAAAGGGTTTTATAAAGAATTTTAGGATGGTAGGAGACTTATCTTTAGTAGGCCTAAAGGGTTTTTATAAAGAATGTTAGGATCGTAGGAGACTTATCTTTAGTAGACCCAAAGGGTTTTATAAAGAATGTTAGGATGGTGGGAGACTTATCTTTAGTAGACCTAAAGGGTTTTATAAACAACGTTAGGATGGTAGGAGACAAATCTTTAGTAGGCCTAAAGGGTTTTATAAAGAATGTTAGGATGGTGGGAGACTTATCTTTAGTAGGCCTAAAGGGTTTTATAAAGAATGTTAGGATCGTAGGAGACTTATCTTTAGTAGGCCTAAAGGGTTTTTATAAAGAATGTTAGGATGGTGTGAGACTTATCTTTAGTAGACCTAAAGGGTTTTATAAAGAATGTTAGGGATGGCAGGAGACTTATCTTTAGTAGACCCAAAGGGTTTTATAAAGAATGTTAGGATGGTAGGAGACAAATCTTTAGTAGGCCTAAATGGTTTTATAAAGAATGTTAGGATGGTGGGAGACTTATCTTTAGTAGACCTAAAGGGTTTTTATAGAGAATGTTAGGGATGGCAGGAGACTTATCTTTAGTAGGCCTAAAGGGTTTTATAAAGAATGTTAGGATGGTAGGAGACTTATCTTTACTAGGCCTAAAGGGTTTTATAATGAATGTTAGGATGGTAGGAGTTCTGTTTAGTAAAGGTTGTTAGGTAGGAGTTCTATGTTTAGTAAAGGGTTTTAGGTCGGAGTTATATGTTTAGTAAAGGGTGTTAAGTAAGATCGTAGGAGTTATATGTTTAGTAAAGGGTGTTAGGTAGGATGGTAGGAGATATTAGGAGTTATATGCTTCGTAAAGGGGGGTTAGGATGGTAGGAGGTAGGAGTCCTATGTTTAGTAAAGGGGGGTTAGGATGGTAGGAGGTAGGAGTCCTATGTTTAGTAAAGGGGGTTAGGATGGTAGGAGGTAGGAGTCCTATGTTTAGTAAAGGGGGTTAGGATGGTAGGAGGTAGGAGTCCTATGTTTAGTAAAGGGGGGTTAGGATGGTAGGAGGTAGGAGTCCTATGTTTCGTAAAGGGGGGTTAGGATGGTAGGAGGTAGGAATCCTATGTTTACTAAAGGGGGGTTAGGATGGTAGGAGGTAGGAGTCCTATGTTTAGTAAAGGGGGGTTCGGATGGTAGGTGGTAGGAGTCCTATGTTTAGTAAAGGCGGGTTAGGATGGTAGGAGGTAGGAGTCCTATGTTTAGTAAAGGGGGGTTAGGATGGTAGGAGGTAGGAGTCCTATGTTTAGTAAAGGGGTTAGGATGGTAGGAGATAGGAGTCCTATGTTTAGTAAAGGGGGTTAGGATGGTAGGAGGTAGGAGTCCTATGTTTAGTAAAGGGGGTTAGGATGGTAGGAGGTAGGAGTCCTATGTTTAGTAAAGGGGTTAGGATGGTAGGAGGTAAGAGTCCTATGTTTAGTAAAGGGGGTTAGGATGGTAGGAGGTAGGAGTCCTATGTTTAGTAAAGGGGTTAGGATGGTAGGAGGTAGGAGTCCTATGTTTAGTAAAGGGGGTTAGGATGGTAGGAGGTAGGAGTCCTATGTTTAGTAAAGGGGGGTTAGGATGGTAGGAGGTAGGAGTACTATGTTTAGTAAAGGGGGGTTAGGATGGTAGGAGGTAGGAGTCCTATGTTTAGTAAAGGGGGTTAGGATGGTAGGAGGTAGGAGTCCTATGTTTAGTAAAGGGGTTCGGATGGTAGGTGGTAGGAGTCTATGTTTAGTAAAGGGGGTTAGGATGGTAGGAGGTAGGAGTCCTATGTTTAGTAAAGGGGGTAGGATGGTAGGAGGTAGGAGTCCTATGTTTAGTAAAGGGGGGTTAGGATGGTAGGAGGTAGGAGTACTATGTTTAGTAAAGGGGGGTTAGGATGGTAGGAGGTAGGAGTCCTATGTTTAGTAAAGGGGGTTAGGATGGTAGGTGGTAGGAGTCCTATGTTTAGTAAAGGGGGGTTAGGATGGTAGGAGGTAGGAGTCCTATGTTTAGTAAAGGGGGGTTAGGATGGTAGGAGGTTGGAGTCCAATGTTTAGTAAAGGGGGGTTAGGATGGTAGGAGGTTGGAGTCCTATGTTTAGTAAAGGGGGTTAGGATGGTAGGAGGTAGGAGTCCTATGTTTAGTAAAGGGGGGTTAGGATGGTAGGAGGTAGGAGTCCTATGTTTAGTAAAGGGGGGTTAGGATGGTAGGAGGTAGGAGTCCTATGTTTAGTAAAGGGGGGTTAGGATGGTAGGAGGTAGGAGTACTATGTTTAGTAAAGGGGGGTTAGGATGGTAGGAGGTAGGAGTCCTATGTTTAGTAAAGGGGGTTAGGATGGTAGGAGGTAGGAGTCCTATGTTTAGTAAAGGGGGGTTCGGATGGTAGGAGGTAGGAGTCCTATGTTTAGTAAAGGGGGGTTAGGATGGTAGGAGGTAGGAGTCCTATGTTTAGTAAAGGGGGTAGGATGGTAGGAGGTAGGAGTCCTATGTTTAGTAAAGGGGGGTTAGGATGGTAGGAGGTAGGAGTACTATGTTTAGTAAAGGGGGGTTAGGATGGTAGGAGGTAGGAGTCCTATGTTTAGTAAAGGGGTTAGGATGGTAGGTGGTAGGAGTCCTCTGTTTAGTAAAGGGGGTTAGGATGGTAGGAGGTAGGAGTCCTATGTTTAGTAAAGGGGGTTAGGATGGTAGGAGGTTGGAGTCCAATGTTTAGTAAAGGGGGTTAGGATGGTAGGAGGTTGAGTCCTATGTTTAGTAAAGGGGGGTTAGGATGGTAGGAGGTAGGAGTCCTATGTTTAGTAAAGGGGGGTTAGGATGGTAGGAGGTAGGAGTCCTATGTTTAGTAAAGGGGGGTTAGGATGGTAGGAGGTAGGAGTCCTATGTTTAGTAAAGGGGGGTTAGGATGGTAGGAGTTAGGAGTCCTATGTTTAGTAAAGGGGGGTTAGGATGGTAGGAGGTAGGAGTCCTATGTTTAGTAAAGGGGGTTAGGATGGTAGGTGGTAGGAGTCCTATGTTTAGTAAAGGGGGGTTAGGATGGTAGGAGGTAGGAGTCCTATGTTTAGTAAAGGGGGTTCGGATGGTAGGTGGTAGGAGTCCTATGTTTAGTAAAGGGGGTTAGGATGGTAGGTGGTAGGAGTCCTATGTTTAGTAAAGGGGGGTTAGGATGGTAGGAGGTAGGAGTCCTATGTTTAGTAAAGGGGGGTTAGGATGGTAGGAGGTAGGAGTCCTATGTTTAGTAAAGGGGGGTTAGGATGGTAGGAGATAGGAGTCCTATGTTTAGTAAAGGGGGGTTAGGATGGTAGGAGGTAGGAGTCCTATGTTTAGTAAAGGGGGGTTAGGATGGTAGGAGGTAGGAGTCCTATGTTTAGTAAAGGGGGTTAGGATGGTAGGAGGTAAGAGTCCTATGTTTAGTAAAGGGGGGTTAGGATGGTAGGAGGTAGGAGTCCTATGTTTAGTAAAGGGGGGTTAGGATGGTAGGAGGTAGGAATCCTATGTTTACTAAAGGGGGGTTAGGATGGTAGGAGGTAGGAGTCCTATGTTTAGTAAAGGGGGTTCGGATGGTAGGTGGTAGGAGTCCTATGTTTAGTAAAGGGGGTTAGGATGGTAGGAGGTAGGAGTCCTATGTTTAGTAAAGGGGGTTCGGATGGTAGGTGGTAGGAGTCCTATGTTTAGTAAAGGGGGTTAGGATGGTAGGAGGTAGGAGTCCTATGTTTAGTAAAGGGGGTTCGGATGGTAGGTGGTAGGAGTCCTATGTTTAGTAAAGGGGGGTTAGGATGGTAGGTGGTAGGAGTCCTATGTTTAGTAAAGGCGGGTTAGGATGGTAGGAGGTAGGAGTCCTATGTTTAGTAAAGGGGGGTTAGGATGGTAGGAGGTAGGAGTCCTATGTTTAGTAAAGGGGGGTTAGGATGGTAGGAGATAGGAGTCCTATGTTTAGTAAAGGGGGGTTAGGATGGTAGGAGGTAGGAGTCATATGTTTAGTAAAGGGGGTTAGGATGGTAGGAGGTAGGAGTCCTATGTTTAGTAAAGGGGGTTAGGATGGTAGGAGGTAAGAGTCCTATGTTTAGTAAAGGGGGGTTAGGATGGTAGGAGGTAGGAGTCCTATGTTTAGTAAAGGGGGGTTAGGATGGTA
The DNA here is from genome assembly GCF_023373465.1 of Oncorhynchus keta. Lineage (NCBI taxonomy): Eukaryota > Metazoa > Chordata > Actinopteri > Salmoniformes > Salmonidae > Oncorhynchus > Oncorhynchus keta. The sequence continues at coordinate 437,890 of NW_026290913.1, forward strand.
GGAGGTAGGAGTCCTATGTTTAGTAAAGGGGGGTTAGGATGGTAGGAGGTAGGAGTCCTATGTTTAGTAAAGGGGGTTCGGATGGTAGGTGGTAGGAGTCCTATGTTTAGTAAAGGGGGGTTAGGATGGTAGGAGGTAGGAGTCCTATGTTTAGTAAAGGGGGGTTAGGATGGTAGGAGGTAGGAGTCCTATGTTTAGTAAAGGGGGTTCGGATGGTAGGTGGTAGGAGTCTATGTTTAGTAAAGGGGTTAGGATGGTAGGAGGTAGGAGTCCTATGTTTAGTAAAGGGGTTAGGATGGTAGGAGGTAGGAGTCCTATGTTTAGTAAAGGGGTTAGGATGGTAGGAGGTAGGGATGTTTAGTAAAGGGGGGTTAGGATGGTAGAGGTAGGAGTCCTATGTTTAGTAAAGGGGTTAGGATGGTAGGTGGTAGGAGTCCTATGTTTAGTAAAGGGGGTTAGGATGGTAGGAGGTAGGAGTCCTATGTTTAGTAAAGGGGTTAGGATGGTAGGAGGTAGGAGTCCTATGTTTAGTAAAGGGGGTTAGGATGGTAGGAGGTAGAGTCCTATGTTTAGTAAAGGGGGTTAGGATGGTAGGAGGTAGGAGTCCTATGTTTAGTAAAGGGGGTTAGGATGGTAGGAGGTAGGAGTCCTATGTTTAGTAAAGGGGTTAGGATGGTAGGAGGTAGGAGTCCTATGTTTAGTAAAGGGGGTTAGGATGGTAGGAGGTAGGGTACCTATGTTTAGTAAAGGGGTTAGGATGGTAGGAGGTAGGAGTCCTATGTTTAGTAGGAGTCCTATGTTTAGTAAAGGGGGTTAGGATGGTAGGAGGTAGGAGTCCTATGTTTAGTAAAGGGGGTTAGGATGGTAGGAGGTAGGAGTCCTATGTTTAGTAAAGGGGGTAGGATGGTAGGAGGTAAGAGTCCTATGTTTAGTAAAGGGGTTAGGATGGTAGGAGGTAGGAGTCCTATGTTTAGTAAAGGGGTTAGGATGGTAGGAGGTAGGAGTCCTATGTTTAGTAAAGGGGTTAGGATGGTAGGTGGTAGGAGTCCTATGTTTAGTAAAGGGGGTTAGGATGGTAGGAGGTTGGAGTCCAATGTTTAGTAAAGGGGGTTAGGATGGTAGGAGGTTGGAGTCCTATGTTTAGTAAAGGGGTTAGGATGGTAGGAGGTAGGAGTCCTATGTTTAGTAAAGGGGGTTAGGATGGTAGGAGGTAGGAGTCCTATGTTTAGTAAAGGGGGTTAGGATGGTAGGAGGTAGGAGTCCTATGTTTAGTAAAGGGGTTAGGATGGTAGGAGATAGGAGTCCCTATGTTTAGTAAGGGGGTTAGGATGGTAGGAGGTAGGAGTCCTATGTTTAGTAAAGGGGTTCGGATGGTAGGTGGTAGGAGTCCTATGTTTAGTAAAGGGGGTTAGGATGGTAGGAGGTAGGAGTCCTATGTTTAGTAAAGGGGTTAGGATGGTAGGTGGTAGGAGTCCTATGTTTAGTAAAGGGGGTTAGGATGGTAGGTGGTAGGAGTCCTATGTTTAGTAAAGGGGGTTAGGATGGTAGGAGGTAGGAGTCCTATGTTTAGTAAAGGGGGTTAGGATGGTAGGAGGTAGGAGTCCTATGTTTAGTAAAGGGGGTTAGGATGGTAGGAGATAGGAGTCCTATGTTTAGTAAAGGGGGTTAGGATGGTAGGAGGTAGGAGTCCTATGTTTAGTAAAGGGGGTTAGGATGGTAGGAGGTAGGAGTCCTATGTTTAGTAAAGGGGTTAGGATGGTAGGAGGTAAGAGTCCTATGTTTAGTAAAGGGGGTTAGGATGGTAGGAGGTAGGAGTCCTATGTTTAGTAAAGGGGGTTAGGATGGTAGGAGGTAGGAATCCTATGTTTACTAAAGGGGGGTTAGGATGGTAGGAGGTAGGAGTCCTATGTTTAGTAAAGGGGGTTAGGATGGTAGGTGGTAGGAGTCCTATGTTTAGTAAAGGGGTTAGGATGGTAGGAGGTAGGAGTCCTATGTTTAGTAAAGGGGGTTAGGATGGTAGGTGGTAGGAGTCCTATGTTTAGTAAAGGGGTTAGGATGGTAGGAGGTAGGAGTCCTATGTTTAGTAAAGGGGGTTCGGATGGTAGGTGGTAGGAGTCCTATGTTTAGTAAAGGGGGTTAGGATGGTAGGTGGTAGGAGTCCTATGTTTAGTAAAGGCGGGTTAGGATGGTAGGAGGTAGGAGTCCTATGTTTAGTAAAGGGGGTTAGGATGGTAGGAGGTAGGAGTCCCTATGTTTAGTAAAGGGGGTTAGGATGGTAGGAGATAGGAGTCCTATGTTTAGTAAAGGGGGTTAGGATGGTAGGAGGTAGGAGTCCTATGTTTAGTAAAGGGGGTTAGGATGGTAGGAGGTAGGAGTCCTATGTTTAGTAAAAGGGGGTTAGGATGGTAGGAGGTAAGAGTCCTATGTTTAGTAAAGGGGGTTAGGATGGTAGGAGGTAGGAGTCCTATGTTTCGTAAAGGGGGTTAGGATGGTAGGAGGTAGGAGTCCTATGTTTAGTAAAGGGGGTTAGGATGGTAGGAGGTAGGAGTCCTATGTTTAGTAAAGGGGTTAGGATGGTAGGAGGTAGGAGTCCTATGTTTAGTAAAGGGGGTTAGGATGGTAGGAGGTAGAGTCCTATGTTTAGTAAAGGGGTTAGGATGGTAGGAGGTAGGAGTCCTATGTTTAGTAAAGGGGGTTAGGATGGTAGGAGGTAGGAGTCCTATGTTTAGTAAAGGGGGGTTAGGATGGTAGGAGGTAGGAGTCCTATGTTTAGTAAAGGGGGGTTCGGATGGTAGGTGGTAGGAGTCCTATGTTTAGTAAAGGGGGGTTAGGATGGTAGGAGGTAGGAGTCCTATGTTTAGTAAAGGGGGGTTCGGATGGTAGGTGGTAGGAGTCCTATGTTTAGTAAAGGGGGGTTAGGATGGTAGGTGGTAGGAGTCCTATGTTTAGTAAAGGCGGGTTAGGATGGTAGGAGGTAGGAGTCCTATGTTTAGTAAAGGGGGGTTAGGATGGTAGGAGGTAGGAGTCCTATGTTTAGTAAAGGGGGGTTAGGATGGTAGGAGATAGGAGTCCTATGTTTAGTAAAGGGGGGTTAGGATGGTAGGAGGTAGGAGTCCTATGTTTAGTAAAGGGGGTTAGGATGGTAGGAGGTAGGAGTCCTATGTTTAGTAAAGGGGTTAGGATGGTAGGAGGTAAGAGTCCTATGTTTAGTAAAGGGGGGTTAGGATGGTAGGAGGTAGGAGTCCTATGTTTCGTAAAGGGGGGTTAGGATGGTAGGAGGTAGGAATCCTATGTTTACTAAAGGGGGGTTAGGATGGTAGGAGGTAGGAGTCCTATGTTTAGTAAAGGGGGGTTCGGATGGTAGGTGGTAGGAGTCCTATGTTTAGTAAAGGGGGGTTAGGATGGTAGGAGGTAGGAGTCCTATGTTTAGTAAAGGGGGGTTAGGATGGTAGGAGGTAGGAGTCCTATGTTTAGTAAAGGGGGGTTAGGATGGTAGGAGGTAGGAGTTCCTATGTTTAGTAAAGGGGGTTAGGATGGTAGGAGGTAGGAGTCCTATGTTTAGTAAAGGGGGGTTCGGATGGTAGGTGGTAGGAGTTCTATGTTTAGTAAAGGGGGGTTAGGATGGTAGGAGGTAGGAGTCCTATGTTTAGTAAAGGGGGTAGGATGGTAGGAGGTAGGAGTCCTATGTTTAGTAAAGGGGGGTTAGGATGGTAGGAGGTAGGAGTACTATGTTTAGTAAAGGGGGGTTAGGATGGTAGGAGGTAGGAGTCCTATGTTTAGTAAAGGGGTTAGGATGGTAGGTGGTAGGAGTCCTATGTTTTGTAAAGGGGGTTAGGATGGTAGGAGGTAGGAGTCCTATGTTTAGTAAAGGGGGGTTAGGATGGTAGGAGGTTGGAGTCCAATGTTTAGTAAAGGGGGGTTAGGATGGTAGGAGGTTGGAGTCCTATGTTTAGTAAAGGGGGTTAGGATGGTAGGAGGTAGGAGTCCTATGTTTAGTAAAGGGGGTTAGGATGGTAGGAGGTAGGAGTCCTATGTTTAGTAAAGGGGGGTTAGGATGGTAGGAGGTAGGAGTCCTATGTTTAGTAAAGGGGGGTTAGGATGGTAGGAGGTAGGAGTCCTATGTTTAGTAAAGGGGTTAGGATGGTAGGAGGTAGGAGTCCTATGTTTAGTAAAGGGGGTTAGGATGGTAGGTGGTAGGAGTCCTATGTTTAGTAAAGGGGGGTTAGGATGGTAGGAGGTAGGAGTCCTATGTTTAGTAAAGGGGGTTAGGATGGTAGGTGGTAGGAGTCCTATGTTTAGTAAAGGGGTTAGGATGGTAGAAGGTAGGAGTCCTATGTTTAGTAAAGGGGGTTAGGATGGTAGGAGGTAGGAGTCCTATGTTTAGTAAAGGGGTTAGGATGGTAGGAGGTAGGAGTACCTATGTTTAGTAAAGGGGTTAGGATGGTAGGAGGTAGGAGTCCTATGTTTCGTAAAGGTGGGTTAGGATGGTAGGAGGTAGGAATCCTATGTTTACTAAAGGGGGTTAGGATGGTAGGAGGTAGGAGTCCTATGTTTAGTAAAGGGGGGGATGGTAGGTGGTAGAGTCCTATGTTTAGTAAAGGCGGGTTAGGATGGTAGGAGGTAGGAGTCCTATGTTTAGTAAAGGGGTTAGGATGGTAGGAGGTAGGAGTCCCTATGTTTAGTAAAGGGGGTTAGGATGGTAGGAGATAGGAGTCCTATGTTTAGTAAAGGGGGTTAGGATGGTAGGAGGTAGGAGTCCTATGTTTAGTAAAGGGGGTTAGGATGGTAGGAGGTAGGAGTCCTATGTTTAGTAAAGGGGTTAGGATGGTAGGAGGTAAGAGTCCTATGTTTAGTAAAGGGGGTTAGGATGGTAGGAGGTAGGAGTCCTATGTTTAGTAAAGGGGTTAGGATGGTAGGAGGTAGAGTCCTATGTTTAGTAAAGGGGGGTTAGGATGGTAGGAGGTAGGAGTCCTATGTTTAGTAAAGGGGGTTAGGATGGTAGGTGGTAGGAGTCCTATGTTTAGTAAAGGGGGTTAGGATGGTAGGAGGTAGGAGTCCTATGTTTAGCAAAGGGGTTAGGATGGTAGGAGGTTGGAGTACTATGTTTAGTAAAGGGGGGTTAGGATGGTAGGAGGTTGGAGTCCTATGTTTAGTAAAGGGGGTTAGGATGGTAGGAGGTAGGAGTCCTATGTTTAGTAAAGGGGGGTTCGGATGGTAGGTGGTAGGAGTCCTATGTTTAGTAAAGGGGGGTTAGGATGGTAGGAGGTAGGAGTCCTATGTTTAGTAAAGGGGGGTTAGGATGGTAGGAGGTAGGAGTCCTATGTTTAGTAAAGGGGGGTTAGGATGGTAGGAGGTAGGAGTCCTATGTTTAGTAAAGGGGGGTTAGGATGGTAGGAGGTAGGAGTCCTATGTTTAGTAAAGGGGGGTTCGGATGGTAGGTGGTAGGAGTCCTATGTTTAGTAAAGGGGGGTTAGGATGGTAGGAGGTAGGAGTCCTATGTTTAGTAAAGGGGGTTCGGATGGTAGGTGGTAGGAGTCCTATGTTTAGTAAAGGGGGTTAGGATGGTAGGTGGTAGGAGTCCTATGTTTAGTAAAGGGGGGTTAGGATGGTAGGAGGTAGGAGTCCTATGTTTAGTAAAGGGGGGTTAGGATGGTAGGAGGTAGGAGTCCTATGTTTAGTAAAGGGGGGTTAGGATGGTAGGAGATAGGAGTCCTATGTTTAGTAAAGGGGTTAGGATGGTAGGAGGTAGGAGTCATATATGTTTAGTAAAGGGGGTTAGGATGGTAGGAGGTAGGAGTCCTATGTTTAGTAAAGGGGTTAGGATGGTAGGAGGTAAGAGTCCTATGTTTAGTAAAGGGGGGTTAGGATGGTAGGAGGTAGGAGTCCTATGTTTCGTAAAGGGGGGTTAGGATGGTAGGAGGTAGGAATCCTATGTTTACTAAGGGGGTTAGGATGGTAGGAGGTAGAGTCCTATGTTTAGTAAAGGGGTTCGGATGGTAGGTGGTAGGAGTCCTATGTTTAGTAAAGGGGGTTAGGATGGTAGGAGGTAGGAGTCCTATGTTTAGTAAAGGGGGGTTAGGATGGTAGGAGGTAGGAGTACTATGTTTAGTAAAGGGGGGTTAGGATGGTAGGAGGTAGGAGTCCTATGTGTAGTAAAGGGGGGTTAGGATGGTAGGAGGTAGGAGTCCTATGTTTAGTAAAGGGGGTTCGGATGGTAGGTGGTAGGAGTTCTATGTTTAGTAAAGGGGGTTAGGATGGTAGGAGGTAGGAGTCCTATGTTTAGTAAAGGGGGTAGGATGGTAGGAGGTAGGAGTCCTATGTTTAGTAAAGGGGGGTTAGGATGGTAGGAGGTAGGAGTACTATGTTTAGTAAAGGGGGGTTAGGATGGTAGGAGGTAGGAGTCCTATGTTTAGTAAAGGGGTTAGGATGGAAGGTGGTAGGAGTCCTATGTTTGGTAAAGGGGGTTAGGATGGTAGGAGGTAGGAGTCCTATGTTTAGTAAAGGGGGTTAGGATGGTAGGAGGTTGGAGTCCAATGTTTAGTAAAGGGGGGTTAGGATGGTAGGAGGTTGGAGTCCTATGTTTAGTAAAGGGGTTAGGATGGTAGGAGGTAGGAGTCCTATGTTTAGTAAAGGGGTTAGGATGGTAGGAGGTAGGAGTCCTATGTTTAGTAAAGGGGGTTAGGATGGTAGGAGGTAGGAGTCCTATGTTTAGTAAAGGGGTTAGGATGGTAGGAGATAGGAGTCCTATGTTTAGTAAAGGGGGTTAGGATGGTAGGAGGTAGGAGTCCTATGTTTAGTAAAGGGGTTCGGATGGTAGGTGGTAGGAGTCTATGTTTAGTAAAGGGGGTTAGGATGGTAGGAGGTAGGAGTCCTATGTTTAGTAAGGGGGTTCGGATGGTAGGTGGTAGAGTCCTATGTTTAGTAAAGGGGGTTAGGATGGTAGAAGGTAGGAGTCCTATGTTTAGTAAAGGGGGTTAGGATGGTAGGAGGTAGGAGTCCTATGTTTAGTAAAGGGGGGTTAGGATGGTAGGAGGTAGGAGTACTATGTTTAGTAAAGGGGGTTAGGATGGTAGGAGGTAGGAGTCCTATGTTTCGTAAAGGTGGGTTAGGATGGTAGGAGGTAGGAATCCTATGTTTACTAAAGGGGGGTTAGGATGGTAGGAGGTAGGAGTCCTATGTTTAGTAAAGGGGGGTTCGGATGGTAGGTGGTAGGAGTCCTATGTTTAGTAAAGGCGGGTTAGGATGGTAGGAGGTAGGAGTCCTATGTTTAGTAAAGGGGGGTTAGGATGGTAGGAGGTAGGAGTCCTATGTTTAGTAAAGGGGGGTTAGGATGGTAGGAGATAGGAGTCCTATGTTTAGTAAAGGGGGGTTAGGATGGTAGGAGGTAGGAGTCCTATGTTTAGTAAAGGGGGGTTAGGATGGTAGGAGGTAGGAGTCCTATGTTTAGTAAAGGGGGTTAGGATGGTAGGAGGTAAGAGTCCTATGTTTAGTAAAGGGGGGTTAGGATGGTAGGAGGTAGGAGTCCTATGTTTAGTAAAGGGGGGTTAGGATGGTAGGAGGTAGGAATCCTATGTTTACTAAAGGGGGGTTAGGATGGTAGGAGGTAGGAGTCCTATGTTTAGTAAAGGGGGGTTCGGATGGTAGGTGGTAGGAGTCCTATGTTTAGTAAAGGGGGGTTAGGATGGTAGGAGGTAGGAGTCCTATGTTTAGTAAAGGGGGGTTAGGATGGTAGGAGGTAGGAGTACTATGTTTAGTAAAGGGGGGTTAGGATGGTAGGAGGTAGGAGTCCTATGTTTAGTAAAGGGGGGTTAGGATGGTAGGAGGTAGGAGTCCTATGTTTAGTAAAGGGGGGTTCGGATGGTAGGTGGTAGGAGTTCTATGTTTAGTAAAGGGGGTTAGGATGGTAGGAGGTAGGAGTCCTATGTTTAGTAAAGGGGGTAGGATGGTAGGAGGTAGGAGTCCTATGTTTAGTAAAGGGGGGTTAGGATGGTAGGAGGTAGGAGTACTATGTTTAGTAAAGGGGGGTTAGGATGGTAGGAGGTAGGAGTCCTATGTTTAGTAAAGGGGGTTAGGATGGTAGGTGGTAGGAGTCCTATGTTTAGTAAAGGGGGGTTAGGATGGTAGGAGGTAGGAGTCCTATGTTTAGTAAAGGGGGGTTAGGATGGTAGGAGGTTGGAGTCCAATGTTTAGTAAAGGGGGGTTAGGATGGTAGGAGGTTGGAGTCCTATGTTTAGTAAAGGGGGTTAGGATGGTAGGAGGTAGGAGTCCTATGTTTAGTAAAGGGGGGTTAGGATGGTAGGAGGTAGGAGTCCTATGTTTAGTAAAGGGGGGTTAGGATGGTAGGAGGTAGGAGTCCTATGTTTAGTAAAGGGGGGTTAGGATGGTAGGAGATAGGAGTCCTATGTTTAGTAAAGGGGGGTTAGGATGGTAGGAGGTAGGAGTCCTATGTTTAGTAAAGGGGGGTTCGGATGGTAGGTGGTAGGAGTCCTATGTTTAGTAAAGGGGGGTTAGGATGGTAGGAGGTAGGAGTCCTATGTTTAGTAAAGGGGGGTTCGGATGGTAGGTGGTAGGAGTCCTATGTTTAGTAAAGGGGGGTTAGGATGGTAGAAGGTAGGAGTCCTATGTTTAGTAAAGGGGGTAGGATGGTAGGAGGTAGGAGTCCTATGTTTAGTAAAGGGGGGTTAGGATGGTAGGAGGTAGGAGTACTATGTTTAGTAAAGGGGGGTTAGGATGGTAGGAGGTAGGAGTCCTATGTTTAGTAAAGGGGGTTAGGATGGTAGGTGGTAGGAGTCCTATGTTTAGTAAAGGGGGGTTAGGATGGTAGGAGGTAGGAGTACTATGTTTAGTAAAGGGGGGTTAGGATGGTAGGAGGTAGGAGTCCTATGTTTAGTAAAGGGGGGTTAGGATGGTAGGAGGTAGGAGTACTATGTTTAGTAAAGGGGGGTTAGGATGGTAGGAGGTAGGAGTCCTATGTTTAGTAAAGGGGGTTAGGATGGTAGGTGGTAGGAGTCCTATGTTTAGTAAAGGGGGGTTAGGATGGTAGGAGGTAGGAGTACTATGTTTAGTAAAGGGGGGTTAGGATGGTAGGAGGTAGGAGTACTATGTTTAGTAAAGGGGGTTAGGATGGTAGGTGGTAGGAGTCCTATGTTTAGTAAAGGGGGGTTAGAATGGTAGGAGGTAGGAGTACTGTGTTTAGTAAAGGGGGGTTAGGATGGTAGGAGGTAGGAGTCCTATGTTTAGTAAAGGGGGTTAGGATGGTAGGTGGTAGGAGTCCTATGTTTAGTAAAGGGGGGTTAGAATGGTAGGAGGTAGGAGTCCTATGTTTAGTAAAGGGGGTTAGGATGGTAGGAGGTAGGAGTCCTATGTTTAGTAAAGGGGGTTAGGATGGTAGGAGGTTGGAGTCCAATGTTTAGTAAAGGGGGTTAGGATGGTAGGAGGTTGGAGTCCTATGTTTAGTATAGTGGGGTTAGGATGGTAGGAGGTTGAGTCCTATGTTTAGTAAAGGGGTTAGGATGGTAGGTGGTAGGAGTCCTATGTTTAGTAAAGGGGGTTAGGATGGTAGGAGGTAGGAGTCCTATGTTTAGTAAAGGGGTTAGGATGGTAGGAGGTTGGAGTCCAATGTTTAGTAAAGGGGGTTAGGATGGTAGGAGGTTGGAGTCCTATGTTTAGTATAGTGGGGTTAGGATGGTAGGAGGTTGGAGTCCTATGTTTAGTAAAGGGGGTTAGGATGGTAGGTGGTAGGAGTCCTATGTTTAGTAAAGGGGGTTAGGATGGTAGGAGGTAGGAGTCCTATGTTTAGTAAAGGGGGTTAGGATGGTAGGAGGTTGGAGTCCAATGTTTAGTAAAGGGGGTTAGGATGGTAGGAGGTTGGAGTCCTATGTTTAGTATAGGGGGTTAGGATGGTAGGAGGTTGGAGTCCTATGTTTAGTAAAGGGGGTTAGGATGGTAGGTGGTAGGAGTCCTATGTTTAGTAAAGGGGGGTTAGGATGGTAGGAGGTAGGAGTCCTATGTTTAGTAAAGGGGGTTAGGATGGTAGGAGGTTGGAGTCCAATGTTTAGTAAAGGGGGGTTAGGATGGTAGGAGATAGGAGTCCTATGTTTAGTAAAGGGGGGTTAGGATGGTAGGAGGTAGGAGTCCTATGTTTAGTAAAGGGGGGTTCGGATGGTAGGTGGTAGGAGTCCTATGTTTAGTAAAGGGGGGTTAGGATGTTAGGAGGTAGGAGTCCTATGTTTAGTAAAGGGGGGTTCGGATGGTAGGTGGTAGGAGTCCTATGTTTAGTAAAGGGGGATTAGAATGGTAGGAGGTAGGAGTCCTATGTTTAGTAAAGGGGGTTAGGATGGTAGGAGGTAGGAGTCCTATGGTTAGTAAAGGGGGGTTAGGATGGTAGGAGGTAGGAGTCCTATGTTTAGTAAAGGGGGGTTAGGATGGTAGGAGGTAGGAGTCCTATGTTTAGTAAAGGGGGGTTAGGATGGTAGGAGGTAGGAGTCCTATGTTTAGTAAAGGGGGGTTAGGATGGTAGGAGGTAGGAGTCCTATGTTTAGTAAAGGGGGGTAGGATGGTAGGAGGTAGGAGTCCTATGTTTATTAAACGGGTGTTAGGATGGTAGGAGGTAGGAGTCCTATGTTTAGTAAAGGGGGGTTAGGATGGTAGGAGGTAGGAGTCCTATGTTTAGTAAAGGGGGCTTAGGATGGTAGGAGGTAGGAGTCCTATGTTTAGTAAAGGGGGTTAGGATATAATATAATAATAATATAATAATATATGCCATTTAGCAGACGCTTTTATGCAAAGCGACTTACAGTCATGTGTGCATACATTCTACGTATGGGTGGTCCCGGGAATCGAACCCACTACCCTGGCGTTACAAGCGCCATGCTTGTGGTCCTTCTGTAGCTCAGTTGGTAGAGCATGGCGCTTGTAACGCCAGGGTAGTGGGTTCGATTCCCGGGACCACCCATACGTAGAATGTATGCACACATGACTGTAAGTCGCTTTGCATAAAAGCGTCTGCTAAATGGCATATATTATTATTATTATTATTATTATGCTCTACCATCTGTGCTACAGAAGGACAGGATGGTAGGAGGTAGGAGTCCTATGTTTAGTAAAGGGGGGTTAGGATGGTAGGAGGTAGGAGTCCTATGTTTAGTAAAGGGGGGTTAGGATGGTAGGAGGTAGGAGTCCTATGGTTAGTAAAGGGGGGTTAGGATGGTAGGAGGTAGGAGTCCTATGTTTAGTAAAGGGGTTAGGATGGTAGGAGGTTGGAGTCCAATGTTTAGTAAAGGGGGGTTAGGATTGTAGGAGGTTGGAGTCCTATGTTTAGTATAGGGGGGTTAGGATGGTAGGAGGTTGGAGTCCTATGTTTAGTAAAGGGGGTTAGGATGGTAGGAGGTAGGAGTCCTATGTTTAGTAAAGGGGGGTTAGGATGGTAGGAGGTAGGAGTCCTATGTTTAGTAAAAGGGGTTAGGATGGTAGGAGGTAGGAGTCCAATGTTTAGTAAAGGGGGGTTAGGATGGTAGGAGGTAGGAGTCCCATGTTTAGTAAAGGGGGGTTAGGATGGTAGGAGGTAGGAGTCCTATGTATAGTAAAGGGGGGTTAGGATGGTAGGAGGTAGGAGTCCTATACTACACACCTTGCAAAAGGACACAGCCCCCTCCTCCTTGAAAGAGAGCAGGGTAGAATGGGGAAACACAAGACCACAGAAGACATAACTCAAGGCATTTAAAACGTTAGAAACAGGAGAGAGACACCATGCACATAACAGAAAACTGTTGCTATATTCTCAGGATCAGACAGACACAGACACAGGCAGAGAGAGACAGACACAGAGACAGTCAGAGAGACAGAGACAGAGAGCGAGAGAGAGACAGACATACCAGATAGATAGACATGCAGATATACTCAGAGGGAGAGGCAGACAGACAGTTAGACAGACAGATATAATTAGAGGGAGAGACAGAGAGGCAGAGAGGCTGTCAGTCAGTCAGACAGACAGACAGACAGACAGACAGACAGACAGACAGACAGACAGACAGACAGACAGACAGACAGACTGACAGACAGACTGACTGACTGACTGACTGACTGACTGACTGACTGACTCAGAGCAGGGGGACAGATAGACTTACAGACAGACTTAGAGGTGGACAGAGAGACTTAGAGAGGGACAGAAATACAGGCTTAGAGGGGGACAGACATACAGACTTAGAGTGAGAAACAGACAGAGAGACAGACACTTAGCGGGGGTCTGACAGACAGACTTAGAGGGAGAGACAGAGAGACAGACAGACAGAAATCGTTGAGGGGGACATGCTAGAATATCTGAAACCCAAGACACAGACTAAGGGCTTTCCCCCATACATTCATCAAACATTTATAAAACAACATTTATAAAAGAAACAAAGTAGAACGTACAAGACCAGACAGGATGGAGGGAGAAGAGTTAGAAGAGTGGAGAAATAGAACGAGACTTCAGATAGATCTAGGGGGAAGGTGAGGATTGTCTGATGGGGTATGACAGGGATTAGGGAGGGTCTGGGGACATGGGGATATGAGGGGGGAAGAAGAGATCCAGACCTGCTTGCCTCCCATGGTCTTGGGGTTGGGGTAAAGGGTAAGGGGTATGTATAAAGGTAAGGGGTTGCTACAGTACAGACCTGTTTGCCTCCCATGGACTCAAACATCTTCTCCAGCTGAACTCTGAGCTGCTGGATGTTGTTGATGAGGATGCAGGGCTGTCACAGAGACACAGTCATGTTATTATAGATATAGAATGTAACAGTACTATTCAGAACCAGACTGGCCAGAGGGAAGTTTAGGTAAATGCTAGATGGGCTGGTCCATCTTTTTATGTGTGCAGAATGATCATTATGTGCATCCAGAAAACACTTACCACTTTCTCCTGGTTCAGATACAAGCCAAAATCCTTGGTTATGATTGCAGCATACTGCAACAGAACCTTGTTGATGGTCTAGAAAAAATACAAGAAAGGGAATGAACAATACTGAGTTGTAACACACACAGTCAAACAGACACACACACACACACACACACACACACACACACACACACACACACACACACACACACACACACACACACACACACACACACACACACACACACACACACACACACACACACACACACACACACACACACACACACACACACACACACACACACACAGCTAGGGACATTAGGTTGGGGGTTAGTGCCTGACCTTAGCAAAGCGGCACATGAAGTGAGCCAGGGCCTGTGGGTTGGGGCACTCCAGCTTCTTAATGATCTCAAAACTCTGGTTGAGCTGAGTGAACACATCCACCACCGAACAGGAGAACAGGACATGTTCTGACGTTGGCTGGAACTAGAGAAAGAGACAGAGAGAGACAGAGAAAGAGACAGAGAAGGAGGGAGAGAGCGAGAAAGAGAAGGGGGAGAAAGAGAGGAGAGAAATAGATTGGCCGAGAGAGAAAAAGAGGAGAGAGAGAGAGATAGGGAGAGAGAGAGCTTTAGTACTTCACAATGGTGCAGTATTTCATTGGGGTGAGCAGAGCAGCAGAGTGCTGTATGTCAACACTGCTGTTATTTATTCATCCCTCACTGAGAAGAGACAGAGGACTACCAGACAGTGAACGAGTGAGAGTGAGCGAGTGAGGAAAGAGGAGTGTGTGTGAGTACTCACGCCAAGCTTCTTGTCGCTCCCCAGAGCTCCGTGTAGGAAGTCCATGGCAACATCCTCATTCTCAGACAGCCACTGAATGACAAACGGCTCAAACCACCTGGAGGACAAACACACACACACAGTTCAGAATGTCACCTTTAATTTGAGGGTATTTTCATACACATCTGTTTTACTGTTTAGAAATGAAAGCACTTTATGTATCTAGTCCCCCCATTTGAAGGTGTCATAAGTATTTGACAGTTTCACTTGTAGTGTATTACATTTAGTCAAAAGTGTAGTATTTGGTCCCATTTTCCTGGTACGTGACTCTACAAACTTGTCAAATCAAATCAAATCCAATTTTATTTGTCACATACACATGGTTATCAGATGTTAGTGTGAATGTAGCGAAATGCTTGTGCTTCTAGTTCCGACAATGCAGTAATAACCAACGAGTAATCTAGCTAACAATTCCAAAACTACTACCTTATACACACAAGTGTAAAGGGATAAAGAATATGTACATAAAGATATATGAATGAGTGATGGTACAGAGCGTCATAGGCAAGATACAGTAGATGGTATAGAGTACAGTATATACATATGAGATGAGTATGTAAACAAAGTGGCATAGTTTAAAGTGGCTAGTGATACATGTATTACATAAAGATGCAGTAGATGATATAGAGTACAATATATACGTATACATATGAGATAAATAATGTAGGGTATGTAAACATTATATTACAGTTTTTTTCGATTGCTAAACGACAGTGGGCACAACTGGAGTCACATGTGCAAAACTCTAACTACAGTCTGCACTACCAACAGTCACCTGAGCTAAACAGTTCACATCACCTGCAAAACTCATTCCAAGCAACACAACTCTTAACACATGGCTCAAAACAAGCTCAGTGCAGCCAAACACTATGCACAACCCTCACTGAGATAACACACACTGTCACTCAGAACACACTGAGAGTAAAAACACTAGCATCAAACACCAATACAGAAAATACTAACTTTCCGTCTTTACAGTTTGAACAATTTCAGTGACTTCATACAAAGTAATATTTTCTTCAAAGAAAAGAGTGACATTCTTTCACATGATGTATTAAAATGTTTAGAACATAACAATTCTTTAAGGTAAATGAAAATTAGCAGTTTGCTTCAATAGTCTGTAGTAATTTACAGAATTACAGTAATGAGAAAAAAAAGGTAGAAACTAAAAGTACATACTGTAATTCGAAACAAATAATTGAGGGGCTAATCCTGCCTCTCTCTAGCATCAGGCCACAGGTTTTCTTCAACATCACATCTAATGTTTTCTCTTGCCATGCACCTGGGGAAGAACCTTCTGGAGTGCCTTATCCATCCCTGGCAGTCCTCTGGACTCGTGTCCTCACATCCGGCACGCATGGCTTCCAAAAGAGACATTTCGTCATGTGGGTGGTGACCAAACACTTTCCACCTCCAGGCAGAGAAAAACTCCTCTATTGGGTTGAGGAAGGGTGAATATGCAGGTAGAAAAACTCCTCTATTGGGTTGAGGAAGGGTGAATATGCAGGCAGAAAAACTCCTCTATTGGGCAGGCAGGCAGGTACAAAACCATACATCTGTGATGTGCTGCAAACCAATCTGTGACAGCTGCAGAGTGGTGAAAAGCAACGTTATCGCAAACTATGACAAAAACTTGGGGGTTTCTTACTGGCTCCCCCTGTTCTGCTGGCACTAGCTGAGCATAGAGCTGTTCTGGGAAAGCTATAAGCCTTTCTGTGTTGTATGGGCCAATGAGTCGTGTGTTGAGAAGCAAACCATCATTGGCCATTGCAGCACACATGGTGATATTTCCCCCCCTTTGGCCTGGAACCTCCACAGTGGCCCTTTGACCTATAACATTCCTTCCTCTGCGCCGTGTTTTGGCAAGGTTAAATCCAGCTTCATCGATAAATACAAATGAATGTGGTCTTTCCAGTGCTTCCACCTCCATTACTCTCTGAAAAACAGTAAGTGCACATTTTTACTGTAGAAATGCTAGTGTTTTTTTTACTGTAAATATTTTGTATAGCTGTGTATGTAACCTCAGACGTCTTACCTGGACATATTGGTATCTTTGCTCTTTTACCCGTTCACTGTTTCTCTCGAACGGTACAGTGTATAACTGTTTCATTGTAACTTGGTGTTTCTTTAGGCCTCGAGCAATAGTTGTCGTGCTGACAGAATTAAAATGTTCAAATATATCATTATCAGCCAGCACTCTATCTTCAATCTCCCGCAGTTTTATTGCATTGTTGACAACAACCATGTCAACAATAGCATTTTCCTGCGCATCTGAAAATATTTTTCCTCTTCCCCCTGTTGGGGGCAGCCTTTGGGTCCTGTTGTAAAAATATATTTTACAGTCAAACTTACTGTAATATATATCTGTGTAAATATTCTATAATTGCAATACAAAATAGATTCCTGTAATGTTTTCATTTACTGTAAGGATGTAACTCTCACCTGTTTGCATGATGGAGAATTCGCATTACAGATGCCACTTTGGATCTTTGCAGATTGGGTTGCACCTCTCAATGAGAGACCATGGTTCACGACATGGTCTATAAGTGTAGCCCTTATTTCATCTGAAATAACAGCTCTTTGTCTTCTTTGTCTTCCTCCACGCATCCGCCCTCTCCCTCCCACCCTTCTCCCTCCACGAACCCATCTTCCTTGTTCCATTTCCAAAATGTGTCTTTCTGAGCTCTACCTATATATACTGTAATATGTGTGTGTGTTCACTAACAAGTCTAAAACAAGACACCTGCTTAGCCTTTCAGCTTAAATTGCAATCAGCAGTTTTTGAAAGGCACAAGGCTGAAATCTATTCCGTTTTGAATGTGTGGTTCACAGTTTTGACAGCAGTGTGGTAGCATTTGAACAAAGTGCTGTAAATCCACAGTGTTGTGCAAGTTGTGGTTAAAGTCATGGGATAAGTGTGTAGCGTTTTGAAAACTGTGTTCAAGCAATGAAAAATGTACTAGAGTTTGGTCCACATGAACTGCTGCTGTACAGACTGTAGTTAGAGTTTTGCACATGTGACTCCAGTTGTGTCCACTGTCGTTTAGCAATCGAAAAAAACTGTAAGTAGTATTGTTTAAAGTGGCTAGTGATATATTTTACATCAATTCCCATTATTAAAGTGGCTGGAGTTGAGTCAGTGTGTTGGCAGCAGCCACTCAATGTTAGTGGTGGCTGTTTAACAGTCTGATGGCCTTGAGATAGAAGCTGTTTTTCAGTCTCTCGGTCCCAGCTTTGATACACTTGTACTGACCTCGCCTTCTGGATGATAGCGGGGTGAACAGGCAGTGGCTCGGGTGGTTGTTGTCCTTGATGATCTTTATGGCCTTCCTGTGACATCGTGTGGTGTAGGTGTCCTGGAGGGCAGGTAGTTTGCCCCCGGTGATGCATTGTGCAGACCTCACTACCCTCTGGAGAGCCTTACGGTTGTGGGCGGAGCAGTTGCCGTACCAGGCGGTGATACAGCCCGACAGGATGCTCTCGATTGTGCATCTGTAGAAGTGTGTGAGTGCTTTTGGTGACAAGTCGAATTTCTTCAGCCTCCTGAGGTTGAAGAGGCGCTGCTGCACCTTCTTCACGATGCTGTCTGTGTGGGTGGACCAATTCAGTTTGTCTGTGATGTGTACGCCGAGGAACTTAAAACTTACTACCCTCTCCACTACTGTTCCATCAATGTGGATAGGGGGGGTGTTCCCTCTGCTGTTTCCTGAAGTCCACAATCATCTCCTTAGTTTTGTTAACGTTGAGTGTGAGGTTATTTTCCTGACACCACACTCTGAGGGCCCTCACCTCCTCCCTGTAGGCCGTCTCGTCGTTGTTGGTAATCATGCCTATCACTGTTGTGTCGTCCGCAAACTTGATGATTGAGTTGGAGGAGTGCGTGGCCACGCAGTCGTGGGTGAACAGGGAGTACAGGAGAGGGCTCAGAACGCACCCTTGTGGGGCCCCAGTGTTGATGATCAGCGGGGTGGAGATGTTGTTACCGGCCCGTCAGGAAGTCCAGTACCCAGTTGCACAGGGCGGGGTCGAGACCCAGGGTCTCGAGCTTGATGATGAGTTTGGAGGGTACTATGGTGTTAAATGCTGAGCTGTAGTCGATGAACAGCATTCTCACATAGGTATTCCTCTTGTCCAGATGGGTTAGGGCAGTGTGCAGTGTGGTTGAGATTGCATCGTCTGTGGACCTATTTGGGCGGTAAACAAATTGGAGTGGGTCTAGGGTGTCAGGTAGGGTGGAGGTGATATGGTCCTTGACTAGTCTCTCAAAGCACTTCATGATGACGGAAGTGAGTGCTACGGGGGCGGTAGTCGTTTAGCTCAGTGACCTTAGCTTTCTTGGGAACAGGAACAATGGTGGCCCTCTTGAAGCATGTGGGAACAACAGACTGGGATAAGGATTGATTGAATATGTCCGTAAACACACCAGCCAGCTGGTCTGCGCATGCTCTGAGGGTGCGGTTGGGGATGTCGTCTGGGCCTGCAGCCTTGCGAGGGTTAACACGTTTAAATGTTTTTTTCACCTCGGCTTTAGTGAAGGAGAGTCCGCATGTTTTGGTTGCGGGCCGTGTCAGTGGCACTTTATTGTCCTCAAAGTGGTCAAAAAAGTTATTTAGTCTGCCTGGGAGCAAGGCATCCTGGTCCGTGACTGGGCTCGTTTTCTTTTTGTAATCCGTGATTGACTGTAGACCCTGCCACATACCTCTTGTGTCTGTTGAATTGTGATTCTACTTTGTCTCTATACTGACACTTAGCTTGTTTGATTGCCTTGCAGAGGGAATAGTTACACTGTTTGTATTCGGTCATGTTTCCGGTCACCTTGCCCTGATTGAAAGCAATGGTTCGCACTTTCAGTTTCACGTGAATGCTGCCATCAATCCACGGTTTCTGGTTTGGGAATGTTTTAATCGTTGCTATGGGTAAGACATCTTCAACGCACATTCTAATGAACTCGCTCACCGAATCAGCGTATTCGTCAATGTTGTTGTTTGACCCAATACGAAACATATCCCATTCCACGTGATGGAAGCAGTCTTGGAGCGTGGAATCAGATTGGTCGGACCAGCGTTGAACAGACCTCAGCGTGGGAGCCTCTTGTTTTAGTTTCTGTCTGTAGGCAGGGATCAACAAAATGGAGTCGTGGGCCTTATATGCATTGCGGAAGTTAGAATAGCAATGATCCAAGGTTTTACCAGCCCTGGTTGCGCAATCGATATGCTGATACAATTTAGGGAGTCTTGTTTTCAGATAAGCCTTGTTAAAATCCCCAGGTACAATGAATGCAGCCTCAGAATTTGTGGATTCCAGTTTGCAAAGAGTCAAATAAAGTTCGTTCAGAGCCATCGATGTGTCTGCTTGGGGGGGAATATATACGGCTGTGATTATAATCGAAGAGAATTCCCTTGGTAGATAATGCGGTCCACATTTGATTGTGAGGAATTCTAAATCAGGTGAACAGAAGGACTTGAGTTCCTGTATGTTGTTGTGACCACACCACGTCTCGTTAACCATAAAGCACCAGCTGGCTGCACCGACTCTGATAGCGTCTCTCGAGTGAGCCATGTTTCCGTAAAGCAAAGAACGTTACAGTCCTTGATGTCCCTCTGGAATGCTACCCTTGCTCGGATTTCATCAACCTTGTTGTCAAGAGACTGGACATTGGCGAGTAGTGTGCTAGGGAGTGGCGAGCGATGTGCCCGTCTCCGGAGCCTGACCAGAAGACTGCTTCGTTTGCCTCTTTTACGACGTCGTTGTTTTGGGTCGCAGGCTGGGATCCATTCCGTTGTCCTGGGTGGAAGGCAGAACACAGGATCCGCTCCGGGAAAGTCATATTCATTGGTCATACTGATGGTGAGTTGACGCTGCTCTTAAATTCAGTAGTTCTTCTCGACTGCATGTAATGAAACCTAAGATGACCTGGGGTACTAATGTAAGAAATAACACGTAAAAAAAACAAAAAACTGCATAGTTTCCTAGGAACGCGAAGCAAGGCGGCCATCTCTGTCGGCGCCGGAAGTTGGATGCATTTGCAGTTTGTTTCAGTTGTGTTTTGGTTTATGTTGTGCCCAATAGAAATGGTAAATAATGTATTGGATCATTTTGGAGTCACTATTATTGTAAATTGTTAGGTTTTATTGTTATATTTTATTATAATTTTGTTATGTGTCGGACCCCAGTAAGACTAGTTGTCGCCATTGGCATCGGCTAATGGGGATCCTAATAAAATGTATTTGGTTCCAGCTACAAAAGGGTTCTACATGGAGGCAAAAAAGGTTCTCCAATGGAGATAGTCCGAAGAACCAATTTAAATACTTTTTTTAAAGAATGTACCATGATTACGGATAATTATGAAGGAATTGTGAATCACGATGAGTGAAAAACTTGGAGGGATAAATATCATACCTCCAGAAAAATGCTTACCTCCCCTGTTATTGGTAATGATGAGAGGTAGCATGTTTTGGGGGCATAATCTTTGTGTGCGCGTGTGTGTGTGTGTGTGTGTGTGTGTGTGTGTGTGTGTGTGTGTGTGTGTGTGTGTGTGTGTGTGTGTGTGTGTGTGTGTGTGTGTGTGTGTGTGTGTGTGTGTGTGTGTGCGTGTGTGCATGCAGTACACTACTTACAGAGAATACTCAGGGGGTGTGTCCTTGAAGGCAGCCAGTTCACGGACGTACTCGTTGTGGAACCACTTGACTTTAAAGTGAAGGTTCATGTATTCTGTGCTCTTGCATAGACGGTGCTTATCGTGCTCTGTCAGGGGAAATGAAAAAGGCAGAATGTTAACATGCATGTCTGGACTGAGGTATGATGTGGTGAACTTTCCACAGGAGTAAAAGGCTGAAACAACCAATCAAGCTAATAGGGGAGATCTGATATCCAGACCCACGGAAGTGGACAGCGATGGAAGTTCAGCACCACTGGAGACTGGACAGCGACTGCTGGGTGCAGGCAGTCACTCAACTCTTGTGCTACATCCTGATTCTCCACCCTTCTCTCAAAGTGCACTTCTACACTCCCTGCCATGGATGGTGGAGACTCCCTCCAGCCAATGTTTACAGCAATCATTTGAAATCCATGACAGGCAGTTTGCAAGTGCACATTTTCGTAGAAGAGAGGAGAATCGGAACAAGGACTAGGTGAATCCTGAAATATATCCAGGTAGCCAGGAAGTGAGAAGCCTGGAAGGGTTTACATTCTCTGATTTACATTCTGCAACAAGTCCTGCTAGACCTATAACATGGCTGACCTAATCTCACGTTGTCATTACCGCTAATGTCACGCGTGAGCCTGGTTCGCGACAAGGCTATGGCTGACCTGATATTGACAGAGACAGGTAATCTAAGACAAGACCAGGAATCGTGTAAACACAGACACTGGTAGTGACATGACCTTGGTGGACACACACACACACACACACACACACACACACACACACACACACACACACACACACACACACACACACACACACACACACACACACACACACACACACACACACACACACACACACACACACACACACACACACACACACACACACACACACACAGAGTGTAATGAGAGCTGACTTGGTACATAATGAAAGTTCAGTCTGATGACATGGTAGGCTCTATCACAGTAGAGTAGGACATATTAACTACCACAGAACTTGGGGGTAGAGAGGAGAGAGAAGGGAGGTAAGGGAGAGAGGGGAGGGGGTATAGAGAGATCCACAGATGCAAACCTACATAAGAATGTTGTTCATTGACTATAGCTCAACCCTCCAAGCTCATCATTACACTAGGGGCCCTGGGTCTGTGCAACTGTCGCCCTGTGCAACTGTCGACGGGACAGCAGTGGAGAAGGTGGAAAGCTTCAAGTTCCTCGGCGTACACATCACTGACCATCTGAAATGGTCCACCCACACAGACAGTGTGGTGAAGAAGGCACAACAGCACCTCTTTAACCTCAGGAGGCTCAAGAAATTTGACTTGTCTCCTAAGACCCTCACAAACTTTTACAGATGTACAATTGAGGGCATCCTGTCGGGCTGTATCACCGCCTGGTACGGCAACTGCACCACCCGCAACCACAGGGCTCTTCAGAGGGTGGTACAGTCTGCCCAATGCATCACCAGGGGCAAACTACCTGCCCTCCAGGACACCTGCAGCACCCGATGTCACGGGAAGGCTAAAAATATCATCATCAAGGACATCAACCACCCGAGCCACGGCATGTTCACCCCTTTGTCATCCAGAAGATGACGTCAGTACAGGTGCATCAAAACTGGGACTGAGAGACTGAAAAACAGCTTCTATCTCAAGTCCATCAGACTGTTAAATAGCCATCACTAGCTGGCTACCACCTGGTTACTCAACCCTGCCCTATATATAGACACAGAATCACTGGCCACTT